>NC_058376.1:47021875-47323750 GCF_018350175.1 Felis catus
GCTGGTAGGTGCTTTTTTCAGTTCTCTCTGGCTAAAACCAAGTTCTCCTCACCTATTCCTTCAAGACCTATGTAAACAAATTCTCTGCGTTAAACTCCCTTTCCTGAAATACCTGGCATGGTTTTTGGTTTTTGGTTGTACCTTAACTGATACAAGGGATTTATACAGTAAGAAAACAGAAATTTCTAGCTCATTAAAAAGCAAAACAAAGGTGACTAGATTGAAAAGCAAAACTTTACAGTTTTGAAGAAAATTTAGGGTCATATCATTAGGACCTCAGAAAAGAACTTTTAGGGGTGCCTTGGTGGCGAGTAGGTTAAGTGTCCAACTCTTGATTTTGGCTCAGGTCATCATCTCATAGTTTGTCAGACTGAGCCCCCCATTGGGCTCTGCACTGACAGCATGGAGCCTGCTTGGAATTCTCTCTTCCCCTTCTCTGTGCCCACCCTCTGCTCACTCATGCGCTCTCTCTCTCTCAAAAATAAATAAATAAAGTTTAAAAAAAAAAGAAAAGAAATTTTAAAGATGACCTAAAAATCACAATTTCTAAATGAAAAACTTGATTATCTGACTACACTCAGGTATAAATGAATGCATCACGAAAGATACCACAAATAAAAGACAAGTCATACACTGGGAGAAGATATTTACAGTGCATATAACTGATAAAGAGTAGACTATTGAAAAAAATATAAAAGCCAACAAAACACAAATGATGCAATGAAAAAATATAGAAATGACTTAAGTAAACAATTAATTTTAAAAAGGGAGCCTCAGTGGTTAACAAATACATTAAGTTTCTCAACCTCATTTGTACATGTGGAAATGGAAGTGAAAGCAATAAGAAGACACCATTTCAGCATCGAGGCAATATTTAAAAGCATGAAAATACCCAAATTTTAAAGCTCGAAAGGCCAATAATACTGAGAAAGACATGCTCCTATATACTGCTACAGGGGCATTCCATTGTTTCAGCTTCTTTGGAGAACAATTTGTGAATATCTAATACAAGTGCAGATATCCATAACATATGTACGTGACCCAACAATTTCACTTATGCAAAATGCATAAAGAGCCTTGAGCTAGGATATTTGCTGCAACATTATTAATAATGGTAGAAAACTGAAAATAGGATCAATGTCCATAAATATTCATGCAGTAGAACTATTCAGTAATTTAAAATACTAAAGAAAATCTGCATTTCCCAATACTGGAAAAAAAAAACACAGATGCTTTTTCCTGAAAGTAATAAAAACATCATCAATATGACATACATATTAAAAAAAAGCATTTCGTATAAAAAAGAAACTCAAGGTAGTATAGCCTGAAGATTGGTTAATACAGCTTCTCCCTGTTTTATCCATATTTCTGCTCTGCCACTGTCATTATATGGACATATCTTCAGGCAAGCTTCTTCAAAGTGGCAAGATGGCTACACAGTTCTAGGTCTTACATTCAGATAGGACAACATCCAGCAGACGATGAAGCCATTTTTTCTGTGCTTTCAAGAATATGAGATCTTTCCCAGAAATCTCCCAATAGGATTCTGCTTGTTTTATTGACCAGAATTTGGTCACATGGCCCTGTTTAGTTCAGCTATCAGGAAGGAATAAGATTACCATGACTGCTTATACTAAATGGTATTTATCTTTGACGCGGGGATAGGTTCCCCTTTCCTAAGGAATGGAATCTCAACAAAACTGGGGCTCCATTATCAAGGAATAGGGAGGAAGTAGTTAATGGGTAGGCACTCACTAGCTCTACTGTAATTAAAAATAATGCAAATGGAGGATATGCACAGTTTTGAGTCTCTGTAAATATTTCAAAATCACTGAAAGCATATTAAATATTGTATAAAGACACAAACATCTACTGTGAATGGTCAAAAACAAATGAGGGCACTTTATGTAGTGGTCACTGGGCTGTCACATTGAGCAGTTGGACTTCTACAGTACACAGCTGCATCCCTTAGCAGTGTTCCAGAGTCAATGACTTCATAGTTTTAAGAAAAGGAGGGGAATGACATGTGGAGGGAGGCATCAGTGACAGCTACACATTTTATTTCTTTTAATAAAGAACCAAATATGTCAATATGTTAACGTTTGTTAAATGTGGGAGGCAAAATGAAATCCATCATTTGAAGTATCTAATAGTTTTGGACCTGGAGCCCGGGGTACACTTTGTTGTGTTCAAATTCCTGTGTGGTGATTATCTAGCTTTTTGAAAAAAGGAAAGCAGTATTTCAAAGTACAAAATTGGTACATTTTTACCCGAAGCAAATATATTTACTTTGGCAAAACCATTCGAGATTTATGAATGATGATTAAAATGATCAAAATGTTAGCATTTCATTGTTACAATTCCAAAAGGCTATTCTCCAACATGAATTCCCAGACAAATGTGAATGTGGCTTTTGGCTATTTTTTTAAATTGCTAGTTTGTTTTGGGTTATTCATTCATGTAAATCACTGGGGAACAGGTAAGCTTCTGTTTCCTTCCTAAACTAACCCCTGCTTATGTACACACCCTAAATGGTTGTATATGGGCAAGACCACTGCTTAAGCCCTGGGAAATACACTCTAGCTGATTATAAACACAGTCCCTGTTTTTTTCCTTTCCTACTTCTCTAATCATTTGCATTAGTATACATTTTGGTTTCCCATGAAAAATTGTCAGGGAGGCAACCTTTCCATTTTTCAGTTCCCTTCTCTCCTCACTTGTACAGTATAAGGGGCTTCTATTACAAATTAGGAAAAACAAGGGTTCAGATAGGCTCTTGCTCATGAACCTCAGCGGTGCCTCTTTCTGCCAAGTAGGGACCAAGAAGAAAAATTCTCTTATTTTGTCCATGAAAGCCTCACACTCGTCATATGCTTTAATAAGGGCCTTCTGGTTGATTATTTTGTCATCAATACTGGGAAAGTCCAACCGAAAATATTTTCAAGGAGCTGCAACCAGGTTGGTAACTCTTCATTTTACATTGCAGAGCAATGGTGCCCAGGTACCTTAACCATTGGAAACACTGTGGTTGACGAGAGTCGGCACAAATCTCAAAAGCTGCAGCCCCCTTGGGGCTTCTCATTTTACTACTGCCTCATCAATCCATTGGCCAGAGTAAATCCCGTATTGGACCCTGTACTTGAAGTCCAGGTTTGGTAGGATCTGAACTGAGGGGGGGTTTCTTCTCACTCCTGTCACTGTCTCCGTTTCATTTCCCAGAGTAAGGAAAGGCTATTTCAGGACACTCCATCCAAAGCCATACATAGACAAACCTCATCATAAAAAATGCTGGCACCGTCACCAAGGTCTAAATATCAGATTAAAGGAAAAGTCAGTTCTGAGTCATAACACAGCTCTTCCTCAATTGGTTTTACTGAAAAATGAAGGGGTATCCTTTGTTATTTGTGCTCCATGCACTTACAATAATACTGGGAATGTTATTTCTGCTTGTTGGGTAAGACTTTTCCTTCTCTTTCTGAAACTGTTTGTTTATGAATGTTATGTTATGGGTTTGCATCATTAACCTTTAGGCAGGACTGCAGTTTAGTGGTTTTAAAGAGCAATTTAGTGGTGGGTGTAGCTTGAATGGTGCAGGAGAATGGTATTAGAGGTCATTTTGGAGACAAGTATAATCGTGCTATTTTTCACTTAATTCAAAAAGGATCTGAGCAGAGGAATTCTACTGTTGACTCACCTTAAATGAACCTCTTAGCCACAGTCTCAGTTTTCATGGAATCAGCACCAGATTTTTATGCCTACCTGTCACAGCAGTATTTTAGAGAGTACCTATAGCAGCATTTCCCTGACCATGTTGCCTCTGCTCTATTTACAGCTAGAATCAGCTTTGGATTTCATGAAAAGGGAGTATATGTGATTTAAATGTAATTTTTACTTTTAGAAACATCTAGAGTGAGCATTCTTTGGGTTTTGCATTAAAGCCTTCCTCCTAGAAGCTCAAAGCACTTTTATATATAAAATTTCATTTGTTTTCACCCAACTGCTATAACGTAAATTGGGGTCAGGTTTTAATTATTTCCTCGTGTTCCATACAGATGATATGGTAAGTGAAGACTTCGAAGATACTGTCTCAAAGTAGAATAAAAGAAATCACTGTGTCTTTTCCTGAAAACATGCATCACCATCAAGCTTTGGCAGGCCTGTGCCTGACCTTTTGTTCCTTCTATTATCTAAATACTTATTTGGCTTTAAGAAACCAGCCATGTATGTCTGGAATTATTACTAAATGTAACCCTCTGATTGCAATGCCAGTTTACAACTAAGAAAAGGGTAAGCCTAGCCATACTGAGGTTTCAAAAAATGTTGTTCTTAGTGAAGGCATGGACCACTGTCTGCTTCATCCTCAGCTGGGTCCTTCCACCTAAAACATCATGTCAATCTATAAGCCTTACACTAATAGCTCAGCTAGTTGTAGTCTCTAGTCCTAAATATCCCAGGTCACATTCCTGTGAAAGGGACACGGCAATAGCAGAACAAAGAAGAAGGTCTTCTCACCCCAGTTTTATTGTTCTGTCCTTATGGGATCTGGTGCAATGGTTCCCAGCCTGATGGTCCTAGATTTCTAGCAGTTCTCAAAACACAAAAATAAAAGCCCAGAGTTCTTCTTTTTTTTTTTTTAATTTTGTGTGTGTGTGAGAGAGGGGAGGAGAGGATCCAAAGCAGGTTCAGCACTGACAGCAGAGAGCTCAGTGTAGGGTTCGAACTCATGAACATGAGATCATGACCTGAACTGAAGATGGATGCTTAACGACTGAGCCACCCAGATGCCCCAAGCTTAGAATTATCTCTAATGAAATTTGAAGTCTTACATGAAATAGGTATTTTTTCATATTGTTTTGGTTTGCCAGAATATCAATACAGTATATTAATACTATTATGTTAATTAACAACTCTAACTGGCTATTATTTGTGTCTTTGGAAAAAAAAGAAAACTAATTATTACTTGATACATATGGTGAGCTTGGTTACACACAGAAATCTTTTCAAACTTCAAACTTGAAGTACATGGGGAACTAAGGGAGTGGGAAAGTTGGTTACTTCTGTCATCAGTTTGGGGTCACAGTTACCAGGTGCAGAGCTCTCTGCTTACAGAATTCCCACCTGATTTGACTTGATCCCTTACCCGGAAACCTGGAGATCCAAAAGCTCCTAAGTGCCAAGTATTAAGAGCACAACAAAAGCCCATTAAAAGAAACAATTACAAGGGGGCCCCACTTCTTAGAGTCACACTCACTCATTGGATAGATTTAGTTGACATGATGGGGGCTCTATGCTGGACACTTGGAACACAAAGTTTCCTCAACACACCATTCTTGCCCTCATGGATATTGCAGTCTAGTAGGGGTGATGGACATTCACCATATGGTCAGTTAAAGATAAGTAAAGTTATAGTCATGATAAACACTATTAAGGAGAGGTACATGAAAACTAGGGGATTTGACCTAGTCAGGGAGTTGTAAAAAGCTTCCCCAAGGGAGAGACATTTGAGCTGAAACTGGTAGTTGAGAAAGAGTTCACTAGTCAAGATAGAACAAAGAAGAATTCTAGCCAAGGGAACCATTTATGTAAATACTGTGTGTCAGGAAGAGGTGTAATATGCAGTAGCACCTGTAAGAAGGCCAGTTTGGTAGTGAGCCTGGAGAGAACAGGGGAGAATCAGTGAGAAGTAAAACTGAAAATGTAGTGTTAAAACTTCTACCATGAAGAACCTCTGAGGAATTTTGCTTCACCTTAAAATGGGAAGGTATCAAACAAGGGTGAAGGCTACATGTTACACAATCAAACTTGTGTGCTGTTGGGTTTTTTTTTTTTTTAAACATTTTGGCTACAAGAGAGAGAAAAGACTAGAAGTGAAGAAGAGAGACCAACTTGAATTCTATTACCATAAGCCAGAGATCATGGTGGCTGGGACTCTTGCAGAGTTGGTAAAAACAGAAGTAGATGAAATCAAGAGATTCAGGAATCTGTCTTAAATTCTTTGGTAGCCACAGATGTCCCTGTATTTGTAGGTCTTTGCACATCTCCTAGGTCAAGAGATTTTCCTTGGTTTCCCATCACACCTTTGCTCTTTGTCATTTATAGATCCCACTCTTAGTAGAAATACCTGCATTTCTCTATGGTTTGTGCTTCTTGGTCACTGGTATGGGCTACTTACTTTATTGTAAGTTGGCTTGGGCCACTGCTTTCTAGGAATAGCCCACAAACCGTTGCCCAGGGCATGATGAGTATAGCTCTAATGCCAGAGGAAGTGTCTACTTCTATACAGGCTGGTTCTTAGACAGGGAAGCCCTTATACAATGTAAAGGCTCCACTTTAGCCACTGGCCACCTAGGTTACCTAAAAATGCTTTGCTTAATAATAGCAAAGTTCCCTGATTTAGTACTCAGAGAGCAGGAAAATCAAAGGTAACTCAAGCAGAATAGATGCCTAAATTCTTACTACAACTTCTGGCAGGACCACTGTGTGAGTGATGCCAGTTGAGGTTATACAAGAGAGTGACCTTCACATCCCTTTTTGTAGGTTATGTGCAGTGAGTATGCAGTACATGTCCATGATGCAAATAAATTAATCAAAGATAAATATCTAGTCTGATACACCCAGAGTTAAAAAGAAATGAAGTTATTAAAAATGGTTACATTCTGAAATCTAATCAGAAATTCAGCAAGAAATGAAAAGGGAAGAAATTTGGTTGAAACTAGAACCAAGACAGAAGCAGAAAGAAACTGAAAAAAGAAAAAGAGTTTGGTGAAGGTAGCATGGGGAAAAAGCACTTGATTGTTATTTTGGCAGGAGAGAGAAAAATCTGGAATTGGTGTATACTCTGATGGACACAGTGTGACTATGCATGCCCCAGCTGGGTTTACTTCATCTCCTCAGGCTACTGTGACCGCCCCAAGTTTCTTGAAGTTTGAACTTCTGGATTGAAAATCAGTCTAGACATTTTATTCTCAGACTTTCCAGAGGAAACTCAGATGGTAATCCTACCACCACATCAAATTGAGAACCTGCATTGTTCTCACCTCATGACAGCCATTTAGGCAATGTCCAAGCCAATTCAAAGGAATAAGGAACTATTTCCACTTTGTAAGAAAGTAAATACTTCCTTAAAGTCCATTATGTGAGTTGCTAAAAAGAAAAAAAAATGCTAATGTAAACCTTTAAACAGCTTGTTTAAATATTAATATAAAAGCAAGGAAGGTCAGAATGTTCACCTTTGCTCTGTCATTTCTGAACATATTTACTTATTTTATATTTAAGCCCCCAAAATCTTGAATTCCAATGAAAACTTGGAGATGCAGTGAAAAGAACAGAGGACCCCAAATGAAGATAAACAGATTTGAGTTTTAATTGTATCCATGTGATCTGGAACTTGCCCCTTTATCTCTCCCCATGTCCGATCCTTTGTTTAAAAAAGTAACACTGCTATGTACATGATCTGAAAGAATTTTTTTTTTAATCTAGAATACACATTGATTCCATTTAGGATTTGTAAAAGGAAATTTCACAATGGAGCAAGCAAGCCTAGCTAAACGAGTGTCTTTTAAATAGGGTTGAAAGACCATAAGGGAGGAGGAATTTATGCACCTCCACTGAATTATTTTGTTATACATTAATTAATTAAATACCTCAAAATAATTTTTTGCCTGACCTTCTTTCTCTACCACAGAATTATCAGATTTAACAAATAAAATTAAGGGATGCCCAGTTAAATTTGAATTTCAGATAAACAATAGATAGACTAAAAATCTAAGCATGTCCCATGCAATATCTGGATCATACTTATATTAAAATTCACATTTTACTGGGCACCCTATATCTTATCTGGTAATGCTACTTACTACCACCAGATACCTTTTTAGCTTAGTTGGGGTAAATAACAATCTACATATGTATTTTTATTCTATGCAAGAACATTGACTCTGACTGGCAGACTGGAAAAATCCCCTCTGAAAATCTCCAGGCATGACAAATAACCAAATCCATCAGCTAATATTTGACTAAATCTTCTTTTGAGATAGGGGAACAGCCTAGATGGCTTCTGGGAATTCCACTTAACCTAATATTTTTGAGTACCTAAATCATAGGATGATCAAATAATAAGCTGACTGAAGCTTCCAGAAGGCAGGGGCATTGTATGACTTCACAGAGCCTAATATACCACCTAGTAGAGGTGCTGACACAGTAGGCATTCGGTGAATATATATTGGAAAAATCAATAAGAAAAAAATCCCTTGAAATCTGTTTATTCCAGAAATAATAAAATAAAGGAAAAATTAGAGAAGTTCATTTTCAACTACGAACCCAGAGTCATAAGGTCCCACAGACACTTCATAGCTACTGTTTTACATTCATGACTGAAGCTGCATTCTAAGGTTTTGTGTGTGGATTTTTAGAAGGCCCAAGGCTCTTTGGAAGGGTTGAACCCAAAACCAGTAGAGTGATTTTTTTTTTCCCCTCCAGGTGCCACACAAGTCTTCTCAAAAGATAATATTTTGACTCCTAAACCTAAGTCTTTGTATGGCCCTGCAAGGCCACCTGAATATTTTCTTAATCCAGAGTATGAGCCTTTTTAGAGTACTTAGAAATTTAAGTTGAGGGTTGTGAATAGAATCTCTTTATAACTAAGGAAAGCCATTTTGACTTCAAAAATTACAGATGGAGGGGTGCCTGGGTGGTTCAGTCAGTTGTGCATCTGACTTTGACTCAGGTTATGATCTCACAGGTTCTGAGTTCAGTCAGTCCCTGCATCAGGCTCTGTGCTGACAGCTCAGAGCCTGGAGCTTGCTTTGGATTCTGTGTCGCCCTCTCTCTCCCACTCGTGCTCTTTCTCTCCTTCAAAAATAAATAAACATTAACACAATTTTTTTTAAAAAATAAATAGAGCAATCAAGAAAGAAAATAAAACTAATTAATTTATATTTATTTTAGCTTTCATTCAGCTACTAGGGAAAATTAGAAGTTTTTCCAGACTTAAATTTCTTTCTTTCTTTCTTTTGAGAGATAGAGAATGGGAGGGACAGAGAGAGAGAGAGAGAGAGAGAGAGAGAGAGAGAGAGAGAGAGAGAGAGGCAGAGAGAGAGAGAGAGGCAGAGAGAGAGAGAGAGAGAGAGAGAGAGAGAGAGAGAGAGAGAGAGAGAATCCCAAGCAGGTTTCATGCTGTGAGCACAGAGCCTGATGTGGGGCTTGATTGTCTCACATAGGCCTTTTGATAGTGATTCATGTTTCAAAAAAAAGAAAAAATACTATTTATTAATTGTTATCCAAGGAAGGGTCTCTCTTAGCTTGAAATTAGGTGGCAGATTTCTACAAGAAATTTTTGTCTCTCTCTCCTCTCTCTCTCTCTCTCTCGTGTATGTGTGTGTATGTGGGTAAGATTTACATATTTCCATCATGAAGCTTATGGCCTCTAATAAACTTTTTCTGCTGGTACTAACTGAAACACTTAATACATATTAAGCTGTCAAAAATAATGCTACAAAAACAAATGAGGGGAGCTTGGGTGGCTCAGTCAGGTAAGCCTCCAACTTCAGTTCAGGTCATCTCACGGTTTGTGAGTTCGAGCCCTGTGTGGGGCTCTGTGCCGACAGCTCAGAGTCTAGAGCTTGCTTCGGATTCTGTGTCTCTGTCTCTCTCTGTCTACCCCTCCTCCGCTTGTGTGCATCTTCTCTCCCTCAAAAATAAATAAACCAACATAAATAAATAAATAAATAAATAAATAAGATGCCTTCCCTTGAGTGAGCAGCAGTCAGAAGGAGAATGCAAATTCATTACTGTGAACAAATAATAAAATTATTGTATTTTTCTATGCATTACAGATTCACCTGTAGAAATTTAAGGTCATTCATTCAAACATTTGCTGAATCTCTGTTACATAAAAGACAAAAGCTTTGCTCTCAAGTAGCTTTCAATGGAGTAAGAAAGATAAAACACAATAATAACTTTGTTCAAAACTTTCTACTTTATGTTATGCTTTTGCATTTCCTGGGGGAGATATTTAATTTCATTCCACCTTGCTTTTTCTCATCCGTTAAAATAGTACTGTGAGGGTTAAATGAGAACGTGTGCACGTGTGAACTCGTGTAAGCAAGCATGCGTATATATTCATAGACCACCACAATGTCTGGCATACTGAAAACAAACTCTCCGTCAGTATTAACCATTATTATTGTCATCTATTTCCTCACTTGACTCCCATCATGACCCTGGGATGGAGAACTGAAGTCTGAGCTTTAGGGAGATTAGGTGCTTTTCCAAGGATGACATAGCCTGGAGTTTCCAGAATCTGATCTTTACTTTTGTCTTATGACTATCAGTTTCTTTCATTGTATTACATTTTCTCCAGAATTTTCCAAATTGAAGACAGACATGAGTCTTCAGATCAATGTGTACTTTAATAAAACTTCAAAGCATCAGGCATAAAGAGAAACTCTTAAAGTGACCATGGAAAAAAGATTATCTACAACTGAATAATCGGAGGCTGACTTCATATTTCTCACCAGACACAGGGGAGACCAGTAAATTTTGGGACACTATCTTCAAAATGCTGAGGGACAACAACAGTCTAAACCAAGTGACCAACTTAACTACTTATCAATAATGAGAACAAAAAAAGACATATTGAAATATATAAAGACTTTCAAAAATTACCACCAACAGATCTTTAATTAAAAAATGAATGCTTAAAAGAGATTCTATAGCAAGGAGAAAAAAGTAAACTTATAGGGAAGGAAAGAGGTAGCAAAACCAAACGTTAACATGATTTCTACTCAATATAGTGATAGCTATAATCGTTTCAAAACTATCTAAATGACTTCTTAAGTTTTAAAAAGACAAAACTTAAATGCTTTCCAAAAATAAAAATATAATGGGCTTTTAATGGATTTTACAGTGAATTAAGGTCCATGTGTTGTAGAGGTAGGTAAAATATTCAATTTCATTAGAAAAAGTGGTAGTTAAATATATATATATACACACACACACACACACACACACACACACACACATATATATGTTAAAGGAGTGAGGGTGACAGCTTAAAAAACTAATAAAATATAATATGATATAATAAAGTAAAATATACAGTGCATGGTGTTCAAACAGCAGAGGGAAAAAAAATGACACAGAATGGTTAAAAAAAAAAAAAGGAAAAACAAAATCAAATGCTAACAAAAAAGAAACTGATATAGTAATAATAAATTAAACAAGATAAAATTAAAGGCAAAAGTATTGATGGAAATGAAGAGCTAATGCACAATGGAAGGAATAATTCTGTAACAAATCATAGTATGTTTAAGCTTGTCTCTAATAATATCATTTGGAAACACATAAAACCAACAGACACATGAAAAGATGCTCAAGATCAAAATCAGGGAAATACAAATCAAAACCACAAGGAGATATCCCCTCACACCTTACATCTGTCACCTTACACCTGTCAAAGATAAGTAACAAGTGTTGGCAAGGAAAAATACATACATACATAAAGCAAACTGTTGGCAGCAGTGGTAAAATGTCAGAGTTAAATATGTGGATGGTGATATCAAACTGGATTGGGTTTAAATCGTAGTGCTCCCAATTACTAGCTTTGTGAACTTCTTACTTTCTCGTATCCTCTCTGTCTGCAAGCTGGGGAAATGATGCACTCACTTCATATAGTTATTGTAAGGGTAAAATAAGTTATATGCAGAGGGCACATGACAGTGCCTGAATAAATAGATGCATTAATTTTTAGAAATTGAAAGAATTGCTAAGAATTGATTTCCCATAATAATGTGAAAATTGATAATAAAACAAAATATAATAATGGATTTTCTCTAATAGAGAATATATATTGAACCCTCACTCCAAAATATAAATAGCATGTATTTTTCAAGTTATCGGGATACTATATAAAATTAATCACATACTAAGTCACATGTAACGTCTGATTTTTTTTCAAATAATTTCTATCACAAAAATAAGGTCTTCACACAATGCATTAACTAATAAAAATAAAAGATGGTTATTTATGAAAGTTAATATATTTTCATAGGTAAAGGGTGAGAAAAAAAGATCGCAATAGAAATTAGAGATGATTTATAACTGAATAAAAATAAAAGTATTATACATCAAAATCTGTCAGATGCTAGTACAGCAGTAATTAGTGAAATTTATACACGTAAGTGCATTTATGAAAAATAGTGATTGAAAATAACTAAGACAAAGGTTTAATTTTAAGATAGGAAAATAGTAGAATAAATTAAATAATTTGAAGAACCAAAGAAAAGCTAATGACAGTAACAGAAAATAAACTCAACAAACAATGACTATTGCTTTGAAAGAAAGAAATAAGATAGACTGATCAGTAACAAAGAGTATCGAAAATAGTCATGGGAAAAGGGAATGGAAATTGTAAAAAGGAAAAGGACTATATTTCTACAGAGTGTTTATAGTGTTAAAAAATTATGAAGAAATTTATGCCAATAAACTTGTAGATTTATATTAAATTTGCAACTTTCTAGGCAATTATGTTAGCAAAATTGCCTAAGAAATAATAATCCTTCAATAAATTTAATAAATTATGCAATTGGACCTTACCCCAAAAATACCAAAACTTCTAGACAAAAAATTCATACTGTATAAAAATATTTCAGAAAATAGAAAATGAGGGGAAGCTACCCAACTACTTTTATGAGGCAAACATATCTTCATACCCAAAGAAGACATGAACAGTGACAAAAAGAAAATCCTGTAGGTAGACACCAAAAAATTCAATAAAGTTCAAGACTCATTTATGACTGTTTTTAGCAAATGAGGAAAACAAGGAGAATCCCCGAACTTATCGATAGTAAACACCACACTGTGATGTGCTACTTCAGAAGCATTCCTATTAGACTCAGATGCAATACGAGGAGGTCTCCTATCACTGCCTCCAACAAACATTGCATTGCAAATTCAAGGCAGACAATAAGTAAAAAAATTAAGACATATAAGAAACACAAAAACTAGCACAATTATCTTTATTGAGAAATACTAGTTATAAAATCCAAGAAAATTTATAGACAAGCAATTGAGACTAAGAGAATATTCAGCAAGTTTGCCAGATATGAGATCAATATATAAAATCAATAGCATCCCTACATATGAATAATCATCAATGAGTACGACAATGGCAAAACCCTCCACAGTATATAGCAGTAAACCTAGCAAAAGTTGTATAGTAAGCTTTCATTAGATAACACTATAAATTTGAATGATGTTTTAAAGTACCAAATAATGGAAAATTATGGTATAATAGAAGACCTAATCTACAAAAAGTATCAGTTCACTCTAACATTCTACGTTAAAAAAATTTTTTTTTTTGATGTTTATCAATTTTTTGAGAGAGTGTGAGTGGGGTAGGGGCAGAGGGAGAGGGAGTCACAGATTCTGAAGCAGGCTCCAGGCTCTGAGCTGTCAGAACAGAGCCTGATGTGGAGTTTGAACTCAGGGACTGCGAGAGCATGACCTGAGCCAAAGTCGGACACTTAACCAACTGAGCCACCCAAGCGTCCCAAACATTCTACATTTTTTTAGAATTTTTAATACAATTTCAACAGTAATCCCAGAAAGAATGGGTGTGGGTGTGGGTGGGTGTGTTTTATGGAACTTGCCTAGCTTATCCTAAAATCTATATATAGGAACAAAAATAATCCAAGATTAATAAATTTAGAAGAAAAATAAGAGGATATTAACATATATTTAATGCTAGAGTTACTAAAATAGTGTAGAGCAGAAACCGAAATAAACTCATAGACAAAGGGTCAGAAAAAAGAGTCTGACACAGATTCATACATGTATTGAAGTATAAGAGAGAAGTGGCATTACAATCACTGAGAGAATAATGGATTTTTCATTAATAGCATTAGAACAACTCGGTACTCAAATAAAGAAACAATCCCAAATATTTGAAAGTTTTAAATATGAAAAGCAAAACTTTAAAACTTCTAAAGAAAACACAGACTATGTTTATGATCTTGAGGTTGGTATTAGATATTAGATAAGGTATTAGTTATTAGATAAGACCTAACATGCATAACTAATTAAGTTAAAAACTGTCACATTTATCTACATGTCAATTAAAACTTTCTGTTTAATAAAATACCACACAGTTAAAGGAAGCTGCAGAATGGGAATTTATATACGCACGGAGTGTCACCAATAAAGTTTTGTATTCAGAATGTATAAATGATTACAAATAAGTAAGAGTAACACCCCAATAGGAATAAAGGGCAATATACATGAGCAAGATATTCAAGAAGAGATGTTCAAATAGCCAATAAAATAGAAGATGCTCCACCCCACATATTATTAGGGAAATGAAAGTTAAAACCGTGCCCAAATTAGAACCACACAGCTTTGCAAACTCAGACAAAAATTTAAGTCTGACTATAATGTAGGCTTACAAAGGTTAAGGGGTCTCAGAGACTCTCATACACTGATAGCACAGTATAGCACTTTGGAGGCAAATATAGCAATAGTTCATGAAATTTAATATGCTGAATTAGTTTTCTTTGCTGTCATAGCAAATGACTACAAACCTCACAGTTTAAAACAACGAAAATTTGTTAGCTTACAGTTCTGGAGGTCAGTAGTCTGTCACGGATCTTGCTGGGCTAAAATCAAGGTGTTCTGTCCACAAGGCACAGCGTTCTTTTCTGAATGCTCTAGGAGAGAAACCATTTTATTTGCCTTTTTCTACCTTCTAGAAGCCATCTATTTCCTGGTTCATAATCCCCTTTCTCCATCTATAAAACTATCAACAGGTGGTTGAATTCCTTTCAGGTGGTATCTCCTGACCCTTTAGTCAGCCTCTGCTAATTTCAAGGACTCATGTGATTAAATTGGGACCTCCTGAGTGATCCAAGATTATCTCCCCTTCTGAAGATCCTTAATCTTAACTGCATTTGGAAAATCCCTTTTGCCATGTAAGGTGGGTGATATATTCCCAGGTTGCAAGGACATCTTTGGGACAGCCACTCTTCTACCTATCACATGTACATGTGTTCCTTGAACTTAGCAGTTCTACTTCTGAGGACTAAAAGAAACTTTGCAAATGTGCTCATAGAGATATTCACAAATATGTTCATTGGAACACTGCATATTACATAAGAATTTAAAAATCATATTTATTAATAGGAGAATGAATAAATAATATTGATGCATCCGTACAGTGGAATACTGCATTGGGTTAAGATAAATCTTAAAAACATAATATTGAACAAAATAAAATATAGAATTATATATGTGTGAGTATGTGTGTGTATAGATAGATATAGAATATAACTACTTGAATTGTCATAGTAAACGCAAGATTTGGTATAATGGTTATTTCTGGGAAGTGAGAGGAGGGGAAGACACATAAGTAAAGCATAATGTTTATATTCATTAAAGCTAAGTAGGTACACATATTTTCCTTAAAATATTCTTTAGACCTTTTCTTTTTATGTTCGTGTGTTTTACAATATGATTGGTAAGCTTTTGGGTTAGGGCACTGAACTGAATGAAGGCATCCCATTGCAGGAGCAAAGGCTAAGATGAGAGTACAGCCGAGTTAAGCCTACATTCATTGATGTAATTTAAAAACTCTAGACCGAATACCAAAAGATGGGCTTTATTCCTGGCTCTATCACCAACTTGCTCTGTGACTTTGAGAAAATTAGTGAACACAACCAGATCTTACTTCCCCCATCTCAAAAGTGAGGACTTTGAATCAAAACAATTTAAGTCTATTTTGACCATAAGAGAGTCTACCTAATGACTTTTTATGTACAGTATGATTTTTTATCACTAAAATATGGGTCATTTGGCAAAGTACATATTTTTGAGATTGGCAATTGTGTCCAAGGAAACTGTACACACACACACACACACACACCTCTTCCATAATTCCCGACTTTTGCTTAAAACCACCCCTGGCCAGTCTTTTTGGTCTTTTAGAGATGGCCCCAGAGCTGGGATGGGGGAGAGCAGCTATTAAAAGCAAATATGGGATAAGATTTTGAGGTAGGATTGAATTTGGAGTCCTGTTCTTTGTGGCCCTTGCAGAACCAAGCTCAGTTTCCCATTCATATGATCTCCTTGGAGAACATGTTCAGTGGTGAGCTGTTACAGTACATCTCCAGAACACTTATTTCCCAAAACAAATCTATTAATGCCATAGAATTATGGTAACTGCCAGTCCTAATTTAAGAATAGACAGTGTTAGACTATGGGGTAAATATTTCCTGGCAAAAAATATGGCCATACAAATCCCAGGGTTACTAAGTGATCTCCTTGCCGATGCCAAAATGGCCCTCGGACTGCAAAAAGAATTCCCTTTACAGATGCTCTGCCACATCACAAATGCTTCTTTTGTCTTATGTGCAAAATCAACTTTAAGGACCGCCCAGACTTTATACCTTGATTCATTTCTTTGGACACTACTTGGCATGCCCTAGCAAGCAATGTCTTCTTCAATAAGAACAAACCACTTACTTCAAATGACATAAATTCTTGAGTAGGGCTCTGACCAGGACAACATTGCCCAAGGCGGCAGGCTGTGCTCATTGGCCCTCTTGTTTTGAGCAGCCCTACTTTCATGTCCCAGTTACTCAACTTTGAGCACAGCCAAAAATGATCTCGAGCCAAGTTCTTCTGGACAAAAAACACTCAGAACTCTTGCTTGCTTCAAGCCAGTAGAAGACTCCAGCCGGATATTGGACCCGTCAAGTAGTTTTAATAACTAAAAGAAGAACATATTAGATTCTTGTTCTCATTCTCTGTAGTGCTGAAGCCACATTCTTATAAGCCATTTCTATGTAGGCTTTTTGTGTTTCAATTTAAATTCTCTTCTGGTTTTATTGCTTCTGTACATACGATGATATTTCAGAATATAGTTTGCAATCATGTATATAATTCCCAAAGACCCATGGAAGTGATGACTTCAGGTATATATCACCATTCTCTGTTTTAGGAGAGAGTATTCCAGGTAGTGTATAATGATCTCCATTCTCTTGTCACTGCATTCTATTTATCTCCCATTCATTTTCCCCTAATCTTTTGGAATTTGACCCCAGACTTGTGGTTTTCTTCTCCAACCCATCGACTGTTCATGTGAACGAGTTATCCAAACACCAAATATCTGTAATTGACAACTTTTTCTTCATCAGTTACTTCTAGAACATGCCACCACACAAATTGCTCCAATTCTAAAAATTATAAATTCAAGTTCCTCACTTCTATAACACCCTCTAATTTTTCTAATTTATTTAGTGGACATTATTCTATCCTTCTGGGTTCCCCAGTTCATTGACTCTCCTATTTCTATCTTCTTATCACCTTTCTTTTCTCTCCCTTTGGGTCAGATTACATGATTCAGAATTTCTGTAATTATCCTGATAAAACCATTGACTTTTTTTTTGCATGTTTTTTCCTCAGAAAAATCTAATCTTGTATCAACTCATTCATTTGCTTTGGAAAACAGATCTCACAATATTTTGGAATTGCAAACCTTATCTTTTTCTCTGGTCAGCTTGACTTCCTACCTTCTCTAAAGATTATTTAAAATTTTTCTTCTATACTCAAACTGCAACTTCTGTCTCAACTTCATACCATAGTTATTTATTTTTAATTTTTAGCTGATACACAGCAGAGAAAGATCCACTTGAAAAGAATCAAGTAAATTTACGAGCATCCATACCACAAACCTACCTGAATCTGCATGTACCTTCTCTTCCCTCTGTGCTACTAAAGGAGGTGGCCCTCTGGTCTTAAGTGCTTCTTATAATCATCTGGGCTCTGGGCTCCCATGCCCATCGGTTTACTTTGGAGCCTTTCACTTCTTTTACTTTCCTCTGAATCATCAGTCTTCCAGTTTATTTTCTTTTAAAGTTTATTTATTTAAGAGAGAGAGAGAGAGAGAGAGAGAGAGAGAGAGAGAGAGGATACACATGGGGCTATCAGTCATCAGGGCAGAGCCTGATGCAGGGCTTGATCCCACGAACCAGGAGATCATGACCTGAGCGTAACTTCCAACTTCATATAAGAGCTTTCTCATCATCATTACCTGATCTTCCAACCATTTTAACCATTCTTCATTTCAGTAGTTTTGAAAATCTATGTTTATTAGTTATTTGAGTTTCTCTTTTGTAAAGATTGTGCTTATATAGTTTATGAAATTTTCTATGCAATTGTCTCCTCTTCATTGATTTATAGGATCTATTTCTAGATTCCAGATATAAATCATTTGTCAGCTAAACAATGCACTAAGTGTTCTCTGTAGCTTGCTTTTTGAGTTTGTTTATGAGGTCTTTTGTCATATAGGGCTTTTCATTTTACTGTGATCAAATTTAATAGGCTTTTTTTGGTATCTTTTAAAAAAAACTTTGTTTTATGATGTAATAAAGATATATCTCAATATTTTCTTCTAGAATATTCAAAGTGTTATTTTTATATTATGTCTTTCATTTACATAAGATTTTTGAAATATATGGGGACCTTGGGTGGCTCAATCGGTTGAACGTCAAATTCTTGATTTCAGCTCAGGTCATAATCTCACGGTTGCTGGGTTTGAGCCCTGCATCAGGCTCTGCGCTGGTGGTGTGGAGCCTGCTTGGGATTCTCTCTCTCTCTCTCTCTCTCTCTCTGCCCCTCTCTGTACTCTCTTTCTCTCCAAATAAATAAGTAAATAAACTTTTTTAAAAAATAATTTTTAGAGAATAGTGTAAACTAATTTTATTTTTTTCTTATAGCTTATTACCCAAGCAGCATTTATTCAGCTGCCCAATTTCCATCCAGTGATTTGGGACAGGAACTCAATCATCTGTCTCTGACCTTTATTTTTTTGTCCCATTGGCTGATTTTCCATTCATGCATTAATATCACTCTGTTTTTATTATTACATTGCAATAGATTTTTTATATATTTTGGTACATGGTATGGTGAATTCTTCCACCATATCTGTTTTCTCAAAACTCTTGCCCTTTTATTTGAATTTTAGTGATTACCTTAGTCATAAGAAATTTTATTAGTTTTTTTTTAGAATTGCACCAATTTAAAAATTTTGGTGAAATGACTGTTTTTTAAATTTTTGACTCCCAGCTACAAACATGGTGTACTGTTTTCATTTACTTCAGTCTTCTTTTGTATATTTCAAGAATATATATTATGCTTTTATCATCAAATTTGTTATATCTTTTTTATTCATATGTTTTATTTTATCCTCATTTACTTTAAACTGTTTTTAGTAATAAATAGGAATGTATCTATTATCTCTCTAAATTCTCTCAATCGTGCTATAGTTTGGTTGTATATTTGCTTCGTCCACATATATGATAAGATCTCTCAGAACAATGACAATTTTGATATTCCTCTTTTATTCACATATACTTTTGTCTTCCTTGCCTTTGTTCAAATATTCAAAAATATGTTAAGCAGAAACAATGATAAAGAGAATCCTTATTTCTGACTAATGATATTTATTGTAGGGTTTTGTGAATAATATCATGTTTGGGAAATTTCTTTCTGTTCTTAGTTTGCTAAGATTTTTCACTAGAAATGGATTTTGAATTTCATTGAATGCTTCATTTTATATCTGTTGAGATGGTATGATGGTTTTTATCTTTTATTTGATAATGCAGTAAATTATAGTATTAAATCTTTTTGAAGTTAATTCTTGAACTTACAGGATAATCTCTGCATGTTAAAATTATTTTAATACATTGCTTTATTGGATTTGGTTTTGCATATTTGACATTTAAAAAAAATCTATGCACCCACATTTTATACTCCCAGTCCCTCCACATACTTGAGAATATATGGTATTATGAATCCTCCTAGGTTTAACCATTACAGCGGTATAAAATGCAATTCCATTGTGGTTTTAATTAGCATTTCACCGATGAGTAATGATATTGAACAGTTTTCATGCACTTACTGTCCATTCACACATTTTCCTTTCTGAAGTGCCTGTTCAATGTTCTTGTCCATTTCATAGTGTTTGTCTTTTTATTGAAGATTTGAAGGCATCTCTATATATTCTGCATATGAGTCCTTTGTTAGATATATGTACTCCTCCAGAAGTAACAGATTTTTTCATGGAAATGGAAGTTTTCTGCCCTTTGCACATAGATTGGTTTTGCTTCTACCTTTGCCTCCTGGAAAAGATCTTTTTCTGGGCTCCATGGGCAGGAATATTTCCTGCGCCTTCTCCAGTATCTTAAGGTTTTTGTTTCATAGGAAAGAAGAAATCAAAGACATGTATGTATAAGGTTTTGTGCTTGTCTCCCAGTGCGAGTCACAGGACATCCCTAACCTGCATGTCTACACCACCAAGGAAGGCTCTCTCTAGATGCTCGCCCTTCCCAAAATCTTCTTATAAGCACCTAGTGAAGGTCTATTGAAACACAAAAACAAAAACAAAAACAGTGCACATGTTACCTCAGCTCTATGATGAGTTTAAGAACATTTATGATTTTGTAGATTGTCTGACTTTTTCTCATTGTTGGGGTGGGAGAAAATTCTCTTGAGTCTTTCTACATCTTAAGCATAAGTAGAATTCCTTCTGATATTGATTGGCATTGCATTAAACCTATATTTCAATCTTGGGAAAATGAACCTCTTAATAATAGTGTGTATTTTAATCCATAAACATGGTATATCTTTAAATTTATTTAGGTTGCTGTTTATTTCTCTCTGCAGTATTTTGTAATTTTTAGTATAAAGGTCTCAAATCTCTTCTTATGTTTTTTCCTAAGTAATTTTTGTTTTTACATGCTATATTGGATGCTACTTTTTGAAGAGTGATTTCCAAATTATTCATTGCTGTTATATAAAAATACAAAGGACTTTATTATATGATTTCTTATATAATTTTCTTATATGACCACTAACTTGTGAACTTACTACAACCACTTATTCTGATAGTTTTGGCAGGAGAATTGACTGAGATTTTCAATGTGAAACTGATGCTGTTTACAATAAAAATAATTTTACTTCAAATTTTCATTTATAAGGTCTTCCCTCCACCTTTTTTAAATACTTTATTGCACCAGCTAGGATAGCCAGTGCAATACTGAATAGAAATGATGGAAATGAACTTCTTTACATTATTAACAATTACAGGGGAAAAGTGTAGTACATATTTCATTATTAGGTATATTGTTAGCTATAGTTGTTTTTTTTTCATCAATGACTATTATCAGATTTGGGAAGCTCTATTCTTAATTGTTACAAATTTCTACACGAGTGAGTGTTGATTTTGTCAAGTTCTTTTTCTGCATCTGCTTAGATGATCATCTGATTTTCTTCTTTACTCAGTTAATGAGATTTTTTTAATGTAAAATCACCCTTTTATTCCTCTCTGTTGTTCATGATGTTTTGGTTCAATTTGTTAATATTTTGCTAAGAATTCTTTTGTTTATGTTCATAAGAAATATTAGTAAATTGTAAATTAGTAAATTAGCATATTTCAAGGAATTTGTCTATTTCATCTGAGTTGTCATGTTTCTTGACATAACCTTTTTTTTATTATTCCTTTCTTAAGTTCTTAATGTTCATAAAATATGTAGTAAGAAACTCTCTTTCAGTCTTTTAGTCTTTGTGTTCTCTGTTTTTGATAGGTCTAGTTAGGAGATTTATACATTTTTAAAAATGTTTTATTATTTATTTTTGAGAGAGACAGGCAGAGCATGAGTAGGGGAGGGACAGAGAGAGAAGGAGACACAGAATCTAAAGCAGGCTTCAGGCTCTGAGCTGTCAGCACAGAGCCCAACAGAGGGCTTGAACTCATGGACCATGAGATCATGACCTGAGCCAAAGTCGGACACTCACCAGACTGAGCCAACCAGGCACTCCTCAAATTATTTTCTTACTTCTTTTGAAATATCTTTTTGAATCATGGGTTACTTACAATTATCTTGCTTAATATTAAAATGTTATCGACTTTCTAGACATTGTTATTCACATTTAATTTTAAACCATTGTGGATCAGAGGATAGGATCAGAGAACCTATCCTATAGTATTTTGAAACTTATATTTTATTGAAACTTATTTCATGACCCAGCAGATGATCTTGGAGAATTCCTCATGTGCACTTCAAAAGGATGTGTATTCTAGAGGTGTTTTATGTAGGTTTTGTAAATGTCCATTAAGTCAATTTGGTTGATAGTGTTTTCAGACATATATTTTTAATGATTTTTGTCTATTTATTCTTTCCTATACTTTTAAGAAGAATGTATTCCTGCCTTTAGTTCTGTTGATTTTGCTTCAAGGATTTGGAAGCCATAGTTCATACAGAATTAGGTTTTTATATCTTTTTTGAGGAATTGACTATTTTACCATTCTAATATATCCCTTTCTATCTCTACCCTTTTCTTGAAATCTATTTTCTCTAATAATATACTATATAATATACCTTCCTAATATTTTAATGCTTACTTTTGAATAATATATTTTTTACTCTCACATATTCCACTTGTCCATATATTTATATTTTAAGTGTGTTCCTATAAATAGCCTGCAGTTGATTGTTGCTTTTATGTCCATTCCGACAATCTCTATTGTTCTATCCATTTTTCTTTGCTACTCCATTGCTCATTTTCTGTATTCTTTTGTGAAGAACAAGTATTATTTAGTATACTTATGTATTCCTTTTTATGTACCCAGATGTTTTTTTAGCTGTACCCCTCTGCTTGTTTACCACATGTAATGGTTACTTCACACTGTACTGTCTAATATAGTATCCACATGCGACTATTAAATTTAAATATATTAAAACTAAATAAAATGAAAATGTAGTCATACAGACACACTAGTAACATTTCATATGGTCAGCTGTTACTTGTAGATGAGAGGCACTAACTTGGATAGTGTAGGTATAGGACAATGCCATCAGTATAGAAAGTTCTATCTAGAGATGACAATAGGCATCTTTAATTTACCACAATTTACATTCAAATCATACTGTAGTCATTTAAATAGTGTAAAAATCTTTCAAATGATATATGTTCATTTTATGCTCCTGCTATAAATTTTATATATAGATATAGATACAGGTAGATACATATTATTGGTTCCAGAATATATTATACATTGTTGTTATTTTCCCATATCTTATATATACAAATAAATTGGCTACCCAAATGTTATATTACATGGCAAAAGGGACTTTGCAAATGTAATTAAGATTATGGACCTTTTAATAAAGGGATTATCCTGCTTTTTTATGTGGGTCCAATTTAATCACAAGAGCCCTAAAAAGTAGAAACTTTTCTCAGTTGGAACCAAAAGAGAGGTAGAACAGAAGAGGCAAAAGAGAGAGGTGGCATAAGGATTAGTCATAAATTCTAAGTGTGAGAAGGATGGTTTGGCGCACCGTTGCCGGTTCTAAGATGGGGGGTCCCACATGCGGGGACCAGGGAAACTCTAAGAGCCAAGGATGGCCCTTGGTTGACAGCTAGCAGACCAATATAACCTCAGTAATACAACCACAAGGAAATGGACTCTGAGAATTATTCTCAGAACCCCTAAGAGACCAGTTGTCTGATACCTTGTGAAACCCGGAGCAGAGAAACCAGCTGAGTAAACAGGGCCATAAGAAAATAAATGTAGGGGTGCCTGGGTGGCTCAGTCAGTTAAGCGTCCGACTTTGGCTCAGGTCATGATCTCACTGTCCGTGGGTTCGAGCCCCACGTCGGGCTCTGTGCTGACAGCTCAGAGCCTGGAGCCTGTTTCAGATTCTGTGTCTCCCTCTCTCTCTGCCCCTCCCCTGTTTATGCTCTGTCTCTCTCTGTCTCAAAAATAAACTTTAAAAAAAAATTTAAAAAAAAGATAATAAATGTATACAACCATTAAGCCATTAAGTTCACAGTAATTTGTTATGGCAATGATAGAAAACATATATACATATATATAATTTACACACATACATATGTATATGTATATGTGTGTGTAGGTGTTTATATTCTTTTATATTTACTCTCACAGGTCTGGGCTCCCTTAGAGTGTCACATTCTTTAGCTAAGTAATCTATCTTATTCTATAGTGCAGGTTTGCTTGAGAAAAATTTCTCAGCTTTTATCTTTTGTCTATCTGAAAGTTTCTTTAACTTGCCTTCATTTTTGAAGCATATATTCATTCAAGATAGAATTCTATTTTGACTTTTTTTTGTTTTTATTTAGTACTTTCAGTACACATATTTTGTCAGCAATAAACCAACAATCTTCTTGTTTCCCTGTGTATGTGAATGTGAGAGCTTTTTTTCCAACTGCTTTTATGAATTTCAGTTAATTCTTGGTGTTCAGCATTTTGACTATGACGTCTTTAAGTATGGTTTACTTTGTATTTATGCTGTGTGATGATCTGAGCTTCAAGGAGATATGAGTTAACATATTGTGTCAACTTAAGAAAATTATAGCTATGATCATGTCTTCAAATATTTCTTCAGTCCCATATACTTTCTCTCCTCCTTCTGGGACTCTCTTTACACCTATGTTAAACTTCTTAATTTTATCCCCACAGATCTTAAATGCTCTTTCTGTTTTTCTCTCTTTTTTTTCTCTTTGTGTTTTGGTTTGATTAAATTCCAATTTTCTATTTTCAAGTTCACTTATTACTTTCACTGATTTGTACAATCTGTTACTAAGCCTATCAAACAAATATTTACTTCTGTTTTCTCCTAGTGTTTTAATTTTGTTGTATCTTCTGTCTTGAGCTTGTTCTGTTAAAGCTTTTGTTAGAGAGAGGCAACTCTGTCTTTAAATATTTTGAATGTGAGATTAAAATTTTTGTTTCAGCAGGGCTTAGAATCTGAACTCTGGAAGAATCTAAAGATCCCTTTATACTTTCATTAGTCCAGCCATCAGCTTCCCAAAGCATGAAAGATAGCCTTAGAGTTCAGCTGCCACCTCTTTGAGTTTTCCTCTCCAGTCTTTTCCTGGAAAAGTCAATCTGCCCTGTCACCTCACCTAACTCCTCAAAGCCTACTGCAGTGTATTGGCTGCAAGGTGCAGAAGGAGAGGGAGAAGGAGGGAGAGAAGGAGGAAGGATGGATCGAGGCTGGGAGGAATGAGGAGAGAGAGAGTTAGTTCATTAGTTCTCTGGCTCTCCTGCCTGGCCCCAATCTTTGGTGCAGTTGGTGAAGAAAAGGATTGGTGTGTGGGTACAGGCTCTTAGCATCTAATACATCATTCCAGACCACAGGTGGCTATTAGAAATTTGATAATAGACTGGAATCTACTTATAATGGATTCCTTCTCTTCTCACTGGTCTTCCATGGATGAAAACAGCTGCAAGTTTCTTCATTTAGATTTATTTTTATTCTAAACTCTCTGATGGGTTTTTAAAACTATGATTGTATAGCTTAATCAGTTTGCTTAATTTCTCTGAGTAATGTTTTGTTTCTAAATAAATATGGCACAGAAACCATGTATGGTCTATGACCTCATCCACTGATTTCAAGGATATAGTATCCTCTAAGAATAGACTTTCTTTGGTTTCTCTGTTCTTCAATGCTCTCCCACTCTAGGGGAGAGCAGAGACCATAACTGGAGCTAATCTTGACTTCAATCCCAGTTTTGATTTTTGTCCTGACCCTGGCCTCAGCTTTAAAATGAAATTTTAATGATCTCCCTTTCACTAAACAAATGGTCCCTTGGAACTTAATCAGAGATTCATTTGGTTTATCTGTTCATCTAGAGCAAATGGACACTGGAAAGTTATCAGTCTTTTATATGTCAGTATGAATTAGAACTGTATCCTTTCCACCCAACACCTAATTCAGTTGAGCTACAGTAATAAACAAAACAAAAACAAAACATCTGTTGGAGAGAAAGATCAGACCTAAGTTATTGGATCAAACAAAGGTCCTTGGTTTTGAGGTGCTAGTAAGAAAAGATGCAGTCAGTAGGAAATGGTGCAGAAAGAATGATAAAGTAGTGCCAAAGATGAATTTGATCAGCTTAACAATTCTGGCTACATCAATCCCTGTTGAATAATTTTTCAACCTGCCATTGATAATAAAAGAAGCAAATCCTTTTTTTTACCCTTAAAATTAGTTCTTTGTTCTGTGAGGAAGATATACGTTCAGAAGAGGATGAGCAGAAGGCACCTGCTATTAAGTAATGGAGAGAATTTGAAATAAGGTCAGAAAGTCTCCCATATTTTTCACATATAAAGGGTACTAGATTCTTCATTTTTTAGGAGGAAAGTTGAATCTAATATTGGAAATCTGTATATAAAATCAAAATAGTCAATTCATCAGACATATATTCTGCGCCAGGTATAGCTCTGTGGGACCTAAATAGAGAAAACTGTTAAGAGAAGAACACAATGTTTTTTGGTATTCATTTTTAAAGGTCATATGAAACATAGCTACAAATAAATGGCTAAATATTTGTATATAAAATAGGCTGACATGACTTGGGATGCACCGATTTTGGAAAAATCACACTTTATACTGTGCAAACTCAAGCAAAATCATGTTATATGCCTTATATCAAACTCAAGCAAAATCATGTTATATGCCTTATATGCCAAATATTTATAAGTGCAGGGACCTTGAATTTATGCTGAGTTTGAGTTAATGAAAACAAAAAAACAAACAAACAATTTCTTCCCCTAGTTTATTTTTTCCTTCTCCTAATAATGCCCAAAAGGTCAGGTAAATTTTCTAATACCAGCCAATTTCACATATGCCTGAGATATATTTGATACATATAATATTTTAGCAGTTATAATGCATATTGCAATCAAAGATACATAGACTTGAAGAATAGAAATCATTCTGAATTCATTTTTAATTCCACTCTTATTCTCCCCAGGTCAAGATCTTCACCTACTTTTTAGAAACATTTGTGTTAAAAAAATTTTTCCCCAAGACTTTTGGTTTTGGCTCCTACATGAATAAAGCTTGGAAGATTTAACTACTGTTCTTACAACATAAGAAAGATAAATAAACAATCAGTGGCTTTTCTCAAACCCATCAGAGAACCATGCCACAAAGCAAACTTCTATCCCAAAATCCAGAAATCCAGGTGAACACAGAGAGTCCTAGCCAAGACCTGCTTACCTGAAGGAGAAGCCACAGCAGTCGTAAACAAGTAGAACACATAGGTGGTGATTTTGATAAATTGCTAGAGGCTGAACGTGGACACCAAGAGTGAGTAAGTCAAGGTTTGGGTGAGGGTGAAGGCACAATTTGGGAGGTTTTACCTTGAAGAACTCTACTAGGTTCTCTTGACAAAGAACCAAGAAAAATATCCCCATGGCTTTGGCAAAAGCAGGGGAAGAGTGATCATCATGAAATAGATCCAGAGGGCTTTGATAACAATGACCTATTTGCAAGGAAAAGGGCTTTACCAGAAGTTTTTCACATCTGAGGGAACAGCACTGTTCCTACTCCAACCCCTTCTAGCCTCCCTGTCTCATCTAAGGGAGAAAGTTAAGAAACACCTATGAAGGTCACAGTCACCACATTGAAGGATAAAGACCCACTAAGAAGACTGAGAGTTAATCAGAATTAAAGAATACTTCCACTCCCGCACATTACTATCACACCAACAGGGCTCAGTACAATAAGTGAATTACAGATAAGAGAGCTGCAAGACACAGTCTAAGGAAGAGTAAGTACTTAAGGAAGCTGAAAGTCAACAGAGATTGGAGGCAGGGGAGGGGTGAGGGGAAGACACCAGAGGAATTTGAAGCCACTGGCACAAACATTAACCATAGTTTGAAGCCATAGCAAACATTACATAAGGCCTAACTCACAGGCAGATCAACATAAAAGCTCATGCTAAAGGCTTCTTTGCCTCAGTTCCCATAATGTCAAATTTTCAACGGCAACAACAAGTTACAATATATGCTAAAAGGGCAGAAAGACCACAGTCTCAAGAGACAAAGCAATCATCAGAACTAGACTTATGTATGACACAGTTGTTGGAATTGTCAGACATAAAGTTTAAACTATGATTAATATGTCAGAGTCTCTAATAGAAAAACTAGATAATGATGGGGTGCCAGGGTGGCTTAGTCAGTTAAGCATCCAACTTTGGCTCAGTGTTGGGCTTTGCGCTGACAGCTCAGAGTCTGGAGCCTGCTTTGGACTCTCTCTCTCTCTCTCTCTCTCTCTCTCTCTGCCCCTCTCCCGCTTGCACTCTGTCTCTCCCTCTCAAAAATAAATAAACTTTAAAAAAAATTTAAAAAATTAAAAACTAGATAATGACTAGCAACAGATGGGCCATGTAAGCAGAAAAGTAGAAAATCTAAGAAAGAATTGAAAGAATCCAAAACACTTAATGAAGTAAAGAACGACTTTGGGCTCATCAGTGGACTAAACACAGTCTAGGAAATAATCAGTGAACTCGAACATAGGTCAATAGAAATTTACCAAACTTAAATGCAAAAAGAAAACATAATGACAAAAACAGGGCAGAATATCCAAGAACTGGGATAATACCAAAAAGTATAACTTATACATAAATGTTTACTAGAAGACAGCGATAATGGAGTAGAAAAGTTATTTGCAGTACTAATGGTCAAGACCTTTTCAAAATTAATACACACCCTAAACCATAGACCAAAGAAGCTCAGAGAACACCAGCACAAGTACTGACAAAAATGAAAATAAAAACAAACCCCCAATCAAAAACAAAAAACAAAATTATAAAACAACTACACTTTGTTATGTCATATTCAAGCTGCAGAAAAGGAAAGACAAAGAGAAAATCTTTTATTTTTTAAAAATTTTTAAAGCTTATTTATTTATTTGGGGGGGGAATGAGCAGAGGAGGGGCAGAGAGAGAGGGAGACAGAGAATCCCAAGCAGGCTCTGTGTCATCAGCACAGAGCCTGATGGGGGGCTTGGTCTCACAAACCGTAAGTAAGCCAAAATCAAGAGTCAGATGCTCAACTGACTGAGACACCCAGGAGGCCCAAAGAGAAAATCTTTTAAAAAGTTAAAGGAAAATAATACTTTTACTAATAAAGGGGAAAAAGCAACAGAGAAAAGAATTACAGTGAACTTCTCATCAAAAATTCTGCCAGCAACAAAAAAACAAGTGTTGGTGAGGATGTGGAGAAAGGGGTACCCTCTTACACTGTTGGTGGAAATGCAAACTAATGAAGTCATTCTGGAAAATGGTATGGAGGCTCCCCAAAAAGTTAAAAATAGAACTACCCCGGAATCCAGCAATTGCATGGTAGATATTTATCCAAAGAATAAAAAATACTAATTTAAAGGGATACATGTACCCCAATATTTATAGCAGCATTCTCAACAACAGCCAAATTATGGAAAGAGCCCAACATACATTGATTGATGAATGGATAAAGAAGATATGGTATATATATATATATATATATATATATATATATATATGTGTGTGTGTGTGTATGCATATATATATATATATATATATATATATATATATAATGGAATATTATCCATCAAAAAGAATGAAACTTTGCCATTTGCAATGATATGGATGAATCTAGACAGTATTATGCTAAGTGAAATAAGTCTGTCAGAAAAAGACAAATACCATATGACTTCATTCTTATGTGGAATTTAAGAAACACAACAAATGATCATAGGGGAAAAAAAGAGAGGTAAACCAAGAAACAGACTCTTAATTATAGAGAAGAAACTCATGTTTATCAGAGGGGAGGTGAGTGGGAAATGAGTTAAATAGGTGATGGGGATTAAGGAGTGCACTTGTGATGAGCACCAGGTGTTGTATGGAATTGTTGAATCACTAAATTGTACTATTGTCTAAAACTAATACTATACTGTATGTTAGCTAACTGGAATTTAAATAAAAAGTTAAAAAATAGAGAGAAGAATAAAATATTTAAAGCGCTTAAGGGGAAAAAAAAAGACCAACCTAGAATCCCATATGCAGTGAAATTATCTTTCAAAAACACAGGAGAAATAAAGACTTTCTCAGATAAACAAAAATGGAAGGAATTCACCACCATGATACTTACCTTGTAAGAATTGTTCAAAGAAGTTCTTCAGGGAGAAGAAAATGATAACAGGTCAGAAATTCAGATCTATACAAAGAAAGGAAGAGCATTAGAGAAACAATTAAAGATAAAACCTTCCACTTTTTTTATTCTTAATAGATCTGAAAGATAACTATTGAAAGTAATAATTGTAATAATACACTGGCAGGTTATAGCACATGGATAAGTAAAGTCAATGACAGAAATGTAATAAGGAATGGGAGGAAAGAATTGGTCAGACTTTGTCATTAGGCACTTGAATCACAAGTGAAGCAGTAAAGTATTACAGTGTGATATGAAGGTGGACTTAGACTAATTAAAATGTATATTGCAAACTCTAGCGAAACCATTAACGACATTTTAAAAGTAAGTATAATTGGTATGCCAAGAAAGGTGATAAAATGGAATGATATAAAAAGTTCAGTTAAGATGAGAGAAGGCAAAAAAGGGAGAAAACGCTCCCATAGAGACTTCTAGTTATATATGATGGCTGGAAGAAAGTGGTAGGTAACTCTAATATTCTTTTTAGTAAAAAAATGATTGTCAGATATAAGAAGAAATGTTAGGTAACATGGAACTCCAAGTTTGCAATCCTTCTCACATAATTTTTTCCTATATTTCGCCAACTTGTTTGTATATTTCTGTTTTTTTAGATTGTGAGCATTCAGATTGCAAGACCTTGTACTCCATTGTGTACTCCCTTTGGGATCAGTTAAGTCTTTTTGAACTAGTTGAATGAAATGGAATTATCCAGGATATTCACAATTTACTCTCTTACTCAATTCGAAGGTAGACCCAGTACCTGGAATATGTGGATGATTGCTGTATGGAGGCAGATAGAGATCAAGGTAAAAGAACAAACAAATGTTGGGGGACCTGGGTGGTTCAGTCGGTCAAGTGTCCAACTTCAGCTCAGGTTACAATCTCGGGGTTTGTGAGTTCGAGGCTCACATCAGGCTCTGTGCTGACAGCTCAGAGCCTGGAGTCTGCTTCAGATTCTGTGTCTCCTTCTCTCTTTGCCCCTCCCCTACTGGCGATCTGTCTCTCTCTCTCAAAAATAAGTAAACATAAAAAAAAAAAGCCTAGTAATTACAACTCCTCAAAATTTAGATCTTTTAGGTATTTGGTTTGAAGACATTTCTCAATAAAAGGATCACCTAAGTATGCCACTGGTACCTCCTTTTATGGTTGGAAAGTTTTTTTTTAAGGATTTCAGTCACCAAATGTATTTTCTTCAATAGGTTATAAGGAACCTATTAATCATTCAAAGTGTATTTTAAACAGCAGATATTTTCCATTTATTTTCACTTACATACTTTCATCTACATTACATCAATGAAAAAGTTTTCTCTATAGTTAAGTCTTCTATTCTTTGTCAAACATAAGGTTGTCGTAAAAACACTAACAATAAATATTTCAGAAGATTTTGGTTATTTATACTTTGGTTATTTATACTTTAAAATAGAATCAATTAAATTCACTAAAAAAAAATATTTACTGAGCATTTGCCACTGACAAGCCCCACCGTGGAATATAAAGATGAACAAAAGAGGAGTTTTATACACTATTCCTATGGAATGATTGATTTATTTTAAACGTTTATGTATTTATTTTAGAGAAGAGAGAGAGAGCACAGCAGGGGAGGGACACAGAGAGAGGGAGACACAGAATCTGAAGCAGGCTGCAGGCTCCAGGCTCTGAGCTGTCAGTATAGAGCCTGATGCAGGGCTTGAACCCACAAACCATGAGATCATGACCTGAGCCAAAGGTGGACACCCAATGAACTGAGCCCCCCAGGTGCCCCTGGAATGATTTAATTTTAAATAAAATAATTGCTAATAAAATCAGAAGTTATTATTAGTTATTCTTTTCATGAGTTTTCAGTAAAGATCAATTAGCCAATCAACAAATTTTTGTGGATTTTAAACTGTGTCCAACTTTAAGTATTCAAGATCTAACAAGACTGCCTGTTACTATTCTACCTTCCAGTGCATGACAGACCTTATTAAATTATCTTGGTACACTTTCAAACTGGGCTTGGATGTCCCCTTAGAATCTTTTTAAACAGTTTAAGATATTTCTCCCATTTGATTAGAATTGCCATACAAGATGAAATCCATTGTCATTCCTGGTTTAGATTAAAGAAATGCAGCAATCATGTTGTCAAAAATAAGAACATTGATTGGTAAGGTCTGGGTAAATGTGGGATCATATCCTAATTCATTTCAAGACATTTGAGGAACTATCTGGAAAAATAGAGTGTAATACAAACTAAAAACAAAATGTTTAGGGATGAGTTGTACAAGGGAAAGAACTCAAGACCGGCAAGAATGCCATAAGAAACAAACTGTACTGAATCTCATTATTCTAAGAACATTGTGATTATTGGTCTTTCCAAAAATTAAAACAAGACTGGAAAATGGTGTGCTTTGGTATGAGTAAAACCATATTTCTTCCAATGCGAAGTAAAATTCATAATTTTAATATATTATTTCTGTTACCAGAAATTATTATATTGTTATTGGAAATTATATTATTTCTGTTATAATAGATTTCAAAAGATACTTCCCTGCTCTCATGTATAAAATTAGACTTTAATGACTTATCGTTACCTGTGCATGTGTGAATTTAGTAACATGTCAAATATAATTCTTCAGTAAATTGAGTCTTTGTATTGGCAGTAGAATCCTGCAAAGTTAAATCTTCAACCAAATTTAAATTCTTAAGTATATCTTAAGAAACATTAAAGCATGATCTAGGATATGATTTAATTATAATATGTAGCATATAATGGAGCATGCTTATAAACTTTTGAGTGTTTCCACTGAAGACAAATAGAAAAGTTGGATAAGATTTTAAATAACTGTTTTATAGTATCAAGAGGATTGCTGAAGCTATGAAGTTAAGTGTATCTAAGATTCCAGAGAGAATAGAATCATGGAAAGATAAACTGACAGTCTCTAAAAGCTTTTTTTTTCCATGGGGCCCATATCGATCTGGGTATGGGCAAGAGATTGAAAAATCTAAATTTTGTCCTGGCAGAAAGGCACTGCTAGAGAACAGAAACTTGCAGAGTCTTTATGGTCTCACACTAGAGTGACAATGTTAAATGCTTAAAGAATATTTTGTACTCAGTTTTCCCCTCATGACATTTGCTGATTTCTGAAGCTTCATGGGGTAAGAGGCAAAGGAGCTAAAATAAAACCACATGTGCAATGCAGAGCAGAAATTTTGGCAAACTCATGGTTCCAAAAAGACAGTGGTTTGCATTAAGGACCCATGGTGGAAGGGGGTCTGGAGAGAATAGTCTCAGTTGAACAGACTCTTAGTTGAAAACACTGCAAAGTGTTACCCAGTTAACAGGGCATTCTTAATTGCACTATGTGCAATTAACAAAGGCAGATTTAGTTTTACCAAAATTGTATCCAATATCTACTAAATTCGATTCCTGTTGGAGTAATTACTCCCCACTGTATTTGCCTACCAGAGGAAATGGTCAATTTTGTCTGAAAGAAAAGAACATCATCTGAAGCTTCTATGATTTGATATATAGGATGTTTGGAATTAAACAAAAACATGCTGGTAGATAAAGACACAGGGCCTTATGACCAAAACCAAGAGAATAAATAGAGGACAGAAATAGACACAGGTGATCCAGATATCAGGGTTAAGTGACATGAACTTCCAAACACCTATGATTAATATGCTCAAGAATAGAAAACAAAAGAAGAAGAAATAGATGAAGATATGGAAATTTTCACCAGAGAAGTAGAATGTATAAAAAGAAAAAAAATAAATTATAGAAATAATTTACAATATTTAAAGTTAACAATTAAATAGATTAGATTAACAAAGCAAAAAGCATGATTACTAAACTGAAAATAGGTAAATAAAAATATACAGATTGAAGTACAGAGAGGAAGAATGAATAAATGCAGGAGAAAAAACAAAACACATATATGAACATAATGAAAATGTATAACATAATATATAATTGAAGTCCAGAAGGAGAGAATGGGACAGAGATCATATCAAAGGGATGATGGCTGACAATTTTCCAAAACTAATGAAATCCATTAATCTACATATTTTAGAAGTTTGGTGAGTTAAAGAGAGGGATAATCCAAAGTATACAACCCAACTTTAAGTGCATTATAATAAAATTGCTGAATAAGAAAATCAAGAGAAAAATTTTAAAACATTCAGATAAAACAGCTCATTATCTGAATAGTAACAATTATATGACTAACAGAAGACTTCTCGACAGAAATAAAACAAGTCTTAACAGTGAAATGAGATCTTTTAAGTATTAAAGAAAATACCTATAACCTTAAATCCTACATAAAATATAACTTTAAAAAATGGAAGCAAATGGGAGTTCCACTTCAGCTTAGACATTGTAGAAAGCTGGGCAAGAATGTCAGGTGATATTCTCTTGCACCCGAATGGGAGAAATAGTCAAAGTATCTACAAAATCATAAATTTATTTTTGCATCTTAGAGAGCTAAGGTCATGAGGCAGCAAGGGCTTGGATTATCAACAATAAAAAGTTTCTAGAGACAGGACACACAAAATGTTTCACTTTGAGGACAGAAGAAGAGAAACAGATAATACTCATAAAGGTGGGTAAAAAACAAACAACTAAAATTTTAACAAATTCTTAAAGCCCATGAGTGGGCTGACGTAACAGCTGGGAATCTCTGGGATCCTAGAAATAAAGGGGTTCTGCAAACAAGGGCTATTTTTACACAGGGCCTTCTGCTAGGTGTTCATAAAAATGATTAAGGCAAGGAAAGAATTTGATCTTTTATTTATTTATTTATTTATTTATTTATTTATTTATTTTTTAAATATATGAAATTTATTGTCAAATTGGTTTCCATACAACACCCAGTGCTCATCCCAAAAGGTGCCCTCCTCAATACCCATCACCCACCCTCTCCTCCCTCCCACCCCCCATCAGCCCTCAGTTTGTTCTCATTTTTTAAGAGTCTCTTATGCTTTGGCTCTCTCCCACTCTAATCTCTCTCTTCTTTTTTTTCCTTCCCCTCCCCCATACAAAGAAAGACAGATACCTTATATTTTCACTCTTATGTGGATCCTGAGAAACTTAAAAGGCAAGGAAAGTGTTTGAGAGAGCTTCCCTTAGAGGTGCAAGCAGTCATGCCAAAGTTTGAGGCGGGAAGCAGAGGTCCTTGGAGAAGCTCACTCACACTCCAGGCCCTACCTGAGCACAAAAATGGTGGCTACTTTCTACAAGGAGATAAGCACAAAACTAACCCTTCACCCTTCTTTGATAAAAGCAGAAGCCATTTGCAAAAGGAGAAGGGGCAAAAACCTCACGTAACCAACTTGATCCTGCTTTAAAAGCAGGGAAGTTATCGGCCTCTGGAGAAGGGGCAAGTAATTATCTCATTCACCTCATCTGAAGAAAGGTGGTACTGGGGGAAAGGTCAAAAATTTGCCCATTAACACCTGCACTGATAATAGGCAAAAGAGATGTGCTTTTGGTGAAGGGCAGAATACCCAGTCCTTCCCAGAATCCTGTATGGTAGAAAGCAAAGGTCTGCTGCCATGGAGGAAGAAGTGAAAAACCAACTTGCACCCAAGATCCCTCATGAAAAAGGCAGGGTTTGAATGTCAGTTGGAAGATGGAAAGAAAATCTTGTCTATAGACCCACTCTAGCCCTTATAAAGAGTAAGAAACAGGGGTACCTGGTGGCTCAGTTGGTTGAATGTCCAACTTCAGTTCAGGTCATGATCTCGTGGTCTGTGGGTTCGAGCCCCATGTCGGGCTCTGTGCTGACAGTGCAGAGCCTGGAGCCTGCTTCAGATTCTGTCTCTCTCTCTCTCTCTCTCTCTCTGCCCCTCCCCCACTCATGCTCTGTCTCTGTCAAAAATAAATAAACTTAAAAAAACATTTTTTTAATAAATAAATAAAAGAGTAAGAAGCAGAGCCTGTGTGCCACTGAGGGAGGGACAGAGAGCCTGACAAATCTCACCCCTGGAGCTCGGGCACTAAGACCCTGCCTAAGACTAAGACTAGAACAGAAGAATCAAGAACACACACCATGAATTTTGCACCAAGTAACAAGGAAAAAGAGCATGAAGAGAGACCTTCTACCATACCGACATGCAGGGCTTACTGAAGTCTGGGGTTGGAGCAGGAACACTGAGAAAGATCCTCTAGAGCGCTAGCTTCACACTAAGCAGAAGGCAGAGTGGGTCCATTGCCAGAGGATTTGAAGCCTGTGGTGCACTGAAGGTGACTATAACAATAACAAAGCCTGAGTTCAGCTGAATTACTTCTTAGATTTATTCAAACTCACCCTAAAGGCCTGAGGATGCTTTCCTATATCCGGGCATAAATACCATTTACCTCCACTCTTTTTATTTTTACTTTGTTTTTATTTTATGTTCAGCATTCAATCAAAAATTATGAGATAAACAAGCACAAAAATCATGTTTCATTTTTAAACAGTAAAATGGTCAACACAGTCAAACACAAAGATAGTCTGAATGTTGGAACTATCAGACAAGGACCTTAAAGATAATTCTTTAGGAGATCCAACATGGCAGAGAAGTAAGGGGACCTGAAGTTCCCTTATCCCTCAAACACAGCAGTGTCAAGGCCAAAAGACTGAATTCCTAGAGTCTGGGCTGCAGAGTGACAAAGACATCCCCAGGGACTCACAGGGACAAGCTGTTGGGCCATAGGTGTGTGATTACAAACTGGAAGAGATAAAACAGGCTGCATAGGCACAGAAGGGAGAGACAAAGGGAGGAGAAAGAGAGGATAAGGAAGCATAGGACAGTATCTAGAGAAGAGAAAAACCTTGTACCGGGATGGAGAGGGATCCCATCTCTAACTGTGGGGCTTCCTCCGGATTGAGGCTGGCTGCCCTATTCTCACATCTGGGGAGGTGGGGAGCCAGCCTGGGGCTCAGTGGCTAGATCAGGGGTGCAGCCCACAGTAGGAGAAAGCAATCCCCTCCCTGGAGTGCTGTGGGAAGAAGGTATATGACCGTTCAAAGGACAAATATATCCAGAAGTAATATATCAGTGGTGTGGAACAGCACTATCCAAGTACTGGGGTGCATGGAGCAAGACCCTTTAAGACATCAGGGTTTAAATCCGAGCCAACTGCCAGGGAGGTGTGGAAGTTGGTGGAGTGGGACAAACAGCCTCATTTGTGCCCTTGGCACAGCGAGGACAGCCTGAACAGAGTGGTTTGGGACATCTGGTCCATGGAGGAGAGACTGGGGTGTTGCCATTTTTCTCCCCATCACGAACAAAGTGGAGGCTCAGGACTGACAGGGGGCCCCCAGTGGAGGTGAGACCTGCCTACACCAAACCATGCCCCTTCTGCCTGGTAAGTGAGTATCTACTGGAGCGGGATTGATGCTGACAAACCAGACAGCCCCTCCTCCAGACCAGCACTGCCACTGGTTCCAAGGCACCCAGTGGTTTGCATTTTCTGATTTAATTCTTGGATAATTCTTTTGATACACACACACACACACACACACACACACACACACACACACATATATATATATATATATATATATATATATATATATATACTTTCCCCCCCCCCCCCCGTCTCTCTCTTCATTTTCTACTTATTTCTTCCCTCCTCTAGCCTGGTTATTCTGGTTGTTGGTTTAAGTAGACATATTTAATTTATTCTCTTTATAACTCTTCTATATCTCCTTCTTTATTTTCCCCTCTTGCTCTAGATTAAGCTGTAGAGTTTCTCTGCCTGGTCAGTTTTCTTTTCTTTTCTTTTTCCCCAACCCTGTCATTTCTCTTTGTATGGGATAAGGCCTCTTCCATCAACAATGCCACCACCCCATTGTTTTGCTGTAACAGGTGTTTTTGTTTTTGTTTTCTTTTTTGTTTGTTTTCTTGTTTTTTTTTTTTTTCTTTTCCAGGGCTACTTCAGTGAACAAATCAAAGCACACCTGGTGGAGGGTCCAAAACATCACTATGAGTAGGGAGATAAAACAACCAGAGTCACAACAACAGAGAGCAATTAACACATTCCAAAAAACACCTCCTGAAGGGCCAGGCCCCAGGCAGAGTCTGACCCCTCTTTAATATAGTGGTGCTCGCTGGTTCAGGACACATAACAAGCTTTTAAAAGACATAAGGGACAGAAAACTAGCGAAAATGATGAAATGGAAGAATTCTCCTCAAAAGAAATTCCAGGAAGAAATGACAGCTAAAGAATTGATCAAAACAGACATAAACAATATACCTTACCAAGAATTTAGAAAAATAGTCATAAGATTAATCGCTGGGCTTGAATAGGTGAAAAAGAAGATAAAATTATGGAAAAAGATGAAGCTGAGAAAAAGAGAGATAAAAAATTCTGGATCATGAGGGTAGAATTAGAGAACTAACTTATTCAATGAAACAGAATACTATTCATATCATAGGAATTCCAGAAGCAGAGTAAGGGGTGGAAGGTGTACTTGAATAAACCATAACTGAGAACTTCTCCAGTCTAGGAAGGAAACAGACATGGAAATCCAGGAGGCACAGAGAACTCCCTTCAGACATAACTTGAATCAATCTTATGCACGACATATCATATTGAAACTGGAAAAATACAAAGATAAAGAGAATTCTGAAAGCAGCTAGGGACAAACGGGCCTTAATCTACAAGGGTAGACACATAAGGGTAGTAGCATACCTATCTACTTTAACTTGGCAGGCCAGGAAGGAGTGACAGGAAATTTTCAATGTGCTGACAAGGAAAAATATGCAGCCAAGAATCCTTTATCTAGAAAGCCTGTCATTCAGAATAGGAGAGATAAAGGTTTTTACAGACAAACAAAAACTGAAGGAATTCATCACCACTAAACCAGCCCTACAAGAGGTCTTAAGGGGGACTCTGAGTGGAATGTTGCAAAGACCACACAGGACCAGAGGCATTACTATAAGCATGAAACCTACAGATAACAAAAAGACTCTAAATCCATATCTTCCAATAATAACACTGAATGTAAATGGACTAAATGCTCCAAAAAAAGGACATAGGGTTTCAGAATAGATAAAAAACAAGACCCATCTATTTTCTCTCTACAAGAAACCAATTTTAGACCTAATGACACCTTCAGATCGAAAGTGAGGGAATGGAGAACTATCTATCATGCTACTTGAAGTCAGAAGAAACCTGGAGTAGCCATACTTACATCAGACAAACTAGATTTTAAACTAAAGGCATAACAAGAGATGAAGAAGGGCATTATATAGTAATTACAGGGTCTATCCACAAAGAAGAGCTAACAATTATAAATGTTTATGCACTGAATACAAAGCACCCAAATATATAAAAAACAATTAATCACAAACATAAACAATCTTATTGGTAAGAATAAGGTAATTGTAATAAGGTGGTAACAGGGGATTTTAATACTCCACTTACAACAATGGATAAATCATCTAGACACAGGATCAATAAAGAAACAAGGGCCCTGAATGATACATTGGATCAGACAGACTTGACAGATATATTCAGAACTTTTCATCCTAAAGCAGCAGAATACACATTCTTCTCAAGTGCACATGAAACATTCTCCAAGATAGATCACATACTCAGTCACAAAACAGCCTTTCAGAAGTATAAAAGAATTGAGATCATACCATGCACATTTTCAGACCACAATGCTATGAAACTTGAAATCAACCCAGGAAAAAGTTTGGAAAATCTCCAAATGCATGGAGGTTAAAGAACATCTTACTAAAGAATGAATGGGTCAACCAGGTAATTAAACAAGAAATTAAAAAATATATGGAAACAAATGAAAATGAAAACACAAAAGCCCAAACCCTCTGGGATACAACAAAGGTGCAGTCCTAGGAGGAAAATACATTGAATCCAGGCCTATCTCAAGAAACAAGAAAAATCCCAAATACAAATCTAACAGCACACCTAAAGGAACTATAAGAAGAACAACAAAGAAACCACAAGGCGAGCAGAAGAAGTGAAATAATAAAGATCAGAGCAGAAATCAATATAGAAGACAAAAAAAAAAAAAACAGTAGAACAGATCAATGAAACTAAGAGCTGGTTTTTTGAAAAAATAAACAAAACTGATAAACCCCTAGCCAGATTTCATAAAAGGAAAAGAGAGAGGACCTAAATAGAAAAAAATCACAAATGAAAATGGATTTATCACAACCAATCCCTCAGAAAAATAAGCAATTACCAGAGAATACTATGAGAAATTATATGCCAACAAACTGGATAACCTGGAAGAAGTGGACAAATTCCAAGACACCCACAAACTACCAAAACTCAAATGGGAAGAAATAGAAAATTTGAACAGATCCATAACTAGTGAAGAAATTGAATCAGTTATCAAACATCTCCCAACAAACAAAAGTCCTGGGCCAGATGGATTCCCAGAGGAATTCTACCAGAAATTTAAAGCAGAGATAATACCTATCCTTCTGAAGCTGTTCCAAAAAATAGAAACAGAAGGAAAAATTCCAGATGCATTCTATGAAGCCAGCATTACATTGATTCCCAAACCAGACAGAGACCCCACAAAAAAATGAGATTTACAGACCAATATCCCTGATGAACATGGATGCAAAAATCTCAACAAAACACTAGAAAATCAAATTCAACAGCATATAAAAAGAATTATTCAACATGATAAAGTGGGATTCATTCCTCAAGCTACTGGGCTTGTTCAATATTTGCAAATCAATCAATGTGATACATCACATTAATAAAAGAAAGGATAAGAACTATATGATCCTGTCAATAAATTCAGAAAAAGCATTTGACAAAATACATCTTTTCTCAATAAAAATCCTCAAGAAAGTTGGGACAGAAGGAACATACCTAAATATTATAAAAGCCATATATGAAGAATCCACAGCTAATATCATCCTCAATGGGGAAAGACTGAGAGCTTTCCCCCTGAGATCAGGAACACGAGAGGGATGACCACTCTCATCACTGTTGTTTAACATAGTGTTGGAAGCCCAAGCATCAGCAATAAGACAACAAAATGAAATAAAATGCATCAAAATTGTCAAAGAAGAAGTCAAACGTTCACTTTTCCCAGATGACATGATACTCTACATGGAAAACACAATGGACTCCACGAAAAGTCTGCTAGAACTGATACATGAATTCAGCAAAGTGGCAGGGTACAAAACCAATGTACAGAAATTGGTTGCAGTTCTATACACCAATAATGAAGCAACAGAAAGAGAAATCAAGAAATTTATCCCATTTACAACTGCACCAAGAACCATAAAATACCTAGGAATTAACCTAACCAAAGATATAAAAGTTCTGCATGCTGAAAACTATAGAAAACTTATGAAGGAAATTGAAGAAGATACAAAAAAATGCAAAAAACATTCCATGCTCATGGATTGGATGAATAAATATTGTCAAAATGTCAATACTACAAAGCAATCTATACATTCAGTGCAATCCCAATAAAAATTGCACCAGCATTCTTCTCAAAACTAGAAAAACAATCTTAAAATTTGTATAGAACCACAAAAGACCCCAAATATCCAAAGTAATATTGAAAAAGAAAAAGCGGGAGGCATCACAATCCCAGACTTTAGCCTCTACTACAAAGCTGTAATCATGAAGATGGTATGGTATTGGCACAAAAACAGACACATAGGTCAATGGAGTATGAACCCAGAGTTGGATTCAGAAATGTATGGCCAACTAATCTTTGACAGAGCAGGAAAAAGTATCAGAAAAGGACAGTCTCTTTAGCAAGTGGTTCTGGGAGAAGTGGACAACAACATGCAGAAGAATAAAACTAGACCACTTTCTTACACCATACATAAAAATAAACACAAAATGGATGAGAGACCTAAATGTCAGACAGGAAACCATCAGCACCCTCAACCTAAAGCAGGCAACAACCTCTTTAACCTAGGCTGCAGCAATTTCTTGCTGGATACATCTCCAAAGGCAAGGGAATTAAAAGCAAACATGAACTATTGGGACCTCATCAAGATAAAAGCTTCTGCCTTGCAAAGGAAAAAATCAACAAAACTAAAAGGCAACTGATGGAATGGGAAAAGAAATTTGCAAATGACATATTGGATAAGGGTTAGTATCCAAAATCTATAACGAACTTACCAAACTCAACACCCAAAAAACAAATAATCCAGTGAAGAAATGGTAAGAAGACATGAATAGGCGTTTTTCCAAAGAAGACATCCAGATGGCCAATAGACACATGAAAAGATGCTCAATGTCACTCCTCATCAGGAAAATACAAATCAAAACCACATTGAGATACTACCTCACACCAGTCAGAGTGGCAAAAATGAACAACTCAGGAAACAACAGATGCTGGTGAGGATGTAGAGAAAAGGAAACCCTCTTGCACTATTTGTTGGAATGCAAACTGTCAATTCCAGTTGCTCTGGAAAAGTGAGGAGTTTCCTTAAAAAAATTAAAAATAGATCTACCCAATGACCCAGCAATAACACTGCTAGGAATTTATCCAAGTTATATGGGAGTGCTGATGCACAGGGGCACATATACCCCAATGTTTATAGCAGTGCTTTAAACAATAGCCAAATTATGAAAAGAGCCTTAATGTCCATCAAGTGATGAATGGATAAAGAAGATGTGGTTTATATATACAATGGAATACTACTTGGCAATGAGAAATAATGAAATCATGCCATTTGCAGCAATGTGGATGGAACTGGAAGGTATTATGCTGAGTGAAATAAGTCAGTCAGAGAAGGACAGTTATCACAGGTTTTCACTCATATGTGGATATTGAGAAACTTAACAGAAGACCATGGGGGAAGGGGAGGTGGTGGGGGGAGTTATAAACAGAGAGGGAGGGAGGCAAGCCATAAGAGATTCTTAAATACATAAAAGAAACTGAGGGTGGATGGTGGGTGGGGGAAAAGGGAAAATGGGTGATAGGCATTGAGGAGGGCACTTGTGGGGATGACACTGGGTGTTGTGTGCATGCAATGAACCAAGGGAATCTACACCAAAAATCCAGAGCACACTTTACACACTGTATGTTAGCCAATTTGACAAGAAATTATATTCAAAAATTTTTTTAATTAAAATAATTCTTTAGTATATTAAAGGATGTAGTGAAAAAGGTGAATACTAGGCATAAACAGGTAGAGAGTACGAGAACAGAGATGGAAATTAACAAAAACGCAAGAAATAACAAGTGTTGGTGAGGATGTGGAGAAAAAGGAACGCTTGTGCACTGTTAGTAGAACTGCAAAATTGGTGCAGCCACTGTGGAAAATAGTATAGAGGTTCACCAAAAAATTAAAAATAGAATTACCATATGATCCAGTAATCCCACTAACAATTACTTACACAAAGAAAAGAGAAACATTAATTCAATAAGATAATACGCAACCCTATGCCTACTGCAGCATTATTTATAATAGGCAAGGTATGGAAGTAATCCAAATGTCCATTGATAAGTGGATGAATAAAGACGTGTTATTTACATATACAGTGGAATATTACTCCACCATAAAAAAGAATGGGATGGAGGAGACTCTCAGAAAATGGTGGCGTAGGAGGACGCTGGTCTCACCTCATCCTACTGATCATTTATATTCCACCCACATCTGCCTAAATAAGTCAGAAAATGGCCAAAAGACTAGCAGAATGGACTATCCAGAATCAAGCCTTGACAGGAAGCACATGGAAGAGGGTAGGAAGGGCAAAGAGGCAGTGCATGCTACACAGACAGGTGGGAGTGAGCCAGGGTGGTGGAGTGGCAGCCCATCCAGCAAGGCAGAGCCCCCAAGTCTGGCTTGCAGAAGCAGAGGGGCCGGACTCCCTGAGTTCTGACAGTCAGAGGGACTTAACATCTGGAATGTTAAAAGTCAACAGCTCTGCTCTCAGAGAGCTGGGAGGGCAAGAGTATGCCAGAAGGGAGAGTTATTGAGCCCTGAAAGACAGAGCTCAGCTCAGTGGGGGTAACAAAGGCCCTGGCAAGCAACATTCCCCTCTCCCATCCCCCAGCCAAAATTCCAAAGGGAACCAGTTCTGGTAACCAAACTTGTTTGCATCCTGCAAAGGCCCAATGCTGTGCTTCTGTGGATCCATCCCTCTGATGGGCCTGCCTCCCTCCTGGTGCTGCAGGGCCCCTCCCCCAGGAGACCATCAACTGCAAAGAGAGCTAAGTCTGCCCCTCCCACCCCTGTGCACCTTGCAGATCCACCCTGGCTAATACATCCTTGGCAAGATCCCTTTGAAGCAGCACCACAAGCCTGGCAGTATGCAAGTAGCCCAGAAAGAGGCCACACCACTCCACAGTGAGTCCTGCCTCTGGGAGAGGGGAAGGTAGGGTGCATACCAGTCTGACTATTGCCCGAGCAGTGGGCTGGAGCAGATATCAGGTCTGACTGTGGCCCTGCCCACAACACAAGTTTCTCTGGACAGCACAGGGGAAGTGCCCTGCAGTTTGGAGCTACCACAGGGACTATCCAAAATGACAAAACAGAAGAACTCTCCTCAAAAGAAACTCTAGGAAGTAGTGACAGCTAACGAATTGATCAAAACTGATTTAAGCAATATAACGGAAGAAGAATTTAGAATAATAGTCATAAAATTAATCTCTGGGGTTGAAAAAAGCATCAAGAACAGCAGAGAATCTATTGCTACAGAAATCAAGGGACTAAGAAATAGTTATGAGGAAATAAAAAATTCTATAAATGAGGTACAAAATAAAATGGATGTGGCCATAACCTCTATAAATGAGGTACAAAATAAAATGGATGTGGCAGAGGAGAGAATAGGTGAATTAGAAGATAAAATTATGGAAAAAGAGGGAGCTGAGAAAAAGAGAGATAAAAAAAATCCAGGAGTATGAGCGGAGAATTAGAGAACTAAGTGATGCGATCAAATGGAACAATATCCATATCATAGGAATTCCAGAAGAAGAAAAGAAAGAGAAATGGGCTGAAGGTGTACTTGAACAAATCATAGCTAAGAACTTCCCTGATCTGGGGAAGAAAAAGGCATTGAAATCCAAGAGGCACAGAGAACTCCCTTCAGATATAACTTGAATTGATCTCCTGCACGACATATCATAGTGAAACTGGCAAAATACCAGGATAAAGAGAAAATTCTGAAAGCAGCTAGGGATAAACAGGCTGTAACCTACAAAGGGAGACCCATAAGACTAGTGTCAGACCTATCTACTGAAACTTGGCAGGCCAGAAAGGAATGGCAGGAAATCTTCAATGTGATGAACAGAAAAAATATGCAGCCAAGAATCCTTTAACCAGAAAGTCTGTCATTCAGAAGAGAAGGAGAGATAAAGGTTTTCCCAAACAAACAAAAACTGAAGGAATTCATCACCACTAAACCAGCCCTACAAGAGATTCTAAGGGGGATTCTGTGAGTGAAATGTTGCAAGGACCACAAAGTACCAGAGACATCACTACAAGCATGAAACCTACAGACGTGACAATGACTCTAAACACATATCTTTCAATAATAACACTGAATGTAAATGGACTAAATGCTCCAACCAAAAGACATAGGGTATCAGAATGGATAAAAAAAACAACTATTTGCTGTCTACAAGAGACTCATTTTAGTCCTGAGGACACCTTCAGATGGAAAGTGAGAGGATGGAGAACTATCTATCATGCTACTGGAAGTCAGAAGAAACCTGGAGTAGCCATACTTATATCAGACAAACTAGACTTTAAATTAAAGGCTGTAACAAGAGATAAAGAAGGGCATTATATAATAATTACAGGGCCTATCCAGGAAGAGCTAACAATTATAAATGTCTATGTACCGAATATGGAAGCCCCCAAATATATAAAACAATTAATCACAAACATAAGCAACCCCATTTATAAGAATGTAGTTACTGCAGGGGACTTTAATACCCCATTTACAACAATGAATGGATCATCTAGACACAGGATCAATAAAGAAACAAGGGCCCTGAATGATTCATTGGATCAGATGGACTTGACAGATATATTTAGAACTCTCATCCCAAAGCAACACAATATACTTTCTTCTCGAGTGCACATGGAACATTCTCCAAGATCACATACTGGGTCACAAAACAGCCTTTCATAAGTATAAAAGAATTGAGATCATACCATGCACACTTTCAGACCACAATGCCATGAAACTTGAAATCAACCACAGGGAAAAGTCTGGAAAACCTCTAAAAGCATGGAGGTTAAAGAACACCCTACTAAAGAATGAATGGGACAACAAAATAAAAATACAACAATCCAAATGCCTTGGGATGCAGCGAAGGCAGTCCTGAGAGGAAAATACATTGCAATCCAGGCTTATCTCAAGAAACAAGAAAAATCCCAAATACAAAATCTAACAGCACACCTAAAGGAACCAGAAGCAGAACAGCAAAGGCAGCCTAAACCCAGCAGAAGAAGAGAAATAATAAAGGTCACAGCAGAAATAAATAATATAGAATCTAAAAAAACTGTAGAGAAGATCAATGAAACCAAAAGTTGGTTTTTTGAAAAAATAAACAAAATTGATAAACCTCTAACCAGGCTTCTCAAAAATAAAAGGGAGATGACCCAAATAGATAAGATCATGAATGAAAATGCAATTATTACAACCAATCCCTCAGAAATACAAGCAATTATCAGAGAATACTATGAAAAATTATATGCCAACAAACGGGACAACCTGGACAAAATAGACAAATTCCTAAACACCCACACTCTTCCAAAATGAAACAGGAAGAAATAGAAAACTTGAACAGACCCATAACCAGAGAAGAAATTGAATCAGTTATCAAAAATCTCCCCAAAATAAAAGTCCAGGACCAGATGGCTTCCTAGAGGAATTCTACCAGACATTTAAAGCAGAGATAATACCTATCCTTCTGAAGCTGTTCCAAAAAATAGAAACAGAAGGAAAAATTCCAGATGCATTGTATGAAGCCAGCATTACATTGATTCACAAACCAGACAGAGACCCAGCAAAGAAAGAGAACTACAGGCCAATATCCCTGATGAATATGGATGCATAAATTCTCAATAAGATACTAGCAAATAAAATTCAACAGCATATAAAAAGAATTATTCACCATGATCAAGTGGGATTCATTCCTGGGATGCAGGGCTGGTTCAACATTAGCAAACCAATCAATGTGATACATCACATTAATAAAAGAAAGGATAAGAACCATATGATCCTGTCAATCAATGCAGAAAAAGCATTTGACAAAATTCAGCATTCTTTTTAATAAAAACCCTCAAGAAAGTCGTGATAGAAGGAACAAACTTAAACATCATAAAAGCCATATCATCCTCAATGGGGATAAAATGAGAGCTTTCCCCCAGAGATCAGGAACACGACAGAGATGTTCATTCTCACTGCTGTTGTTTAACATAATGTTGGAAGTTCTAGCAGCAATCAGACAACTAAAGGAAATCAAAGGCATCAAAATTGGCAAAGATGAAGTCAAGCTTTCACTTTTTGCAGATGACATGATACTATACATGGGAAACCTGATGGACTTCACGAAAAGTCTGCTAGAACTGATACATGAATTCAGCAAAGTCTCAGGATACAAGATCAATGTACAGAAATCAGTTGCATTCTTAGACACTAATAATGAAGCAACAGAAAGACAAATAAAGAAACTGATCCCATTCACAATTGCACCAAGAAGCATAAAATACCTAGGAATAAACCTAACCAAAGATGTAAAAGATCTGTATGCTAAAAACTATAGAAAACTTATGAAGGAAATTGAAGAAGATACAAAGAAATGGAAAAACATTCTGCGCTCATGGATTGGAAGAATAAATATTGTTAAAATGTCAATACTACCCTAAGCTATCTACACATTCAATGCAATCCCAATCAAAATTGCACCAGCATTCTTCTTGAAGCTAGAACAAGGAAACCTAAAATTTGTGTGGAACCACAAAAGAGCCTGAATAGCCAAAGTAATATTGAAGAGGAAGACCAAAGTGGGAGGCATCACAATCCCAGACTTTAGCCTCTACTACAAAGCTGTCATCAATACAACATGGTATTGTCACAAAAACAGACACATAGACCAATGGACTAGAGTAGAGACTCCAGAATAGGACCCACAAAAGAATGGCCAACTAATCTTTGACAACACAGGAAAGAATATCCATTGGAAAAAGAACAGTCTCTTTACAAATGGTGCTGGGAGAACTGGACAGCAACATGCAGAAGAAGGAAAGTAGACCACTTTCTTACACCATTCACAAAAATAAACTCCAAATGGATGAAGGACCTGAATGTGAAATAGGAAACCATCAAAATCCTAGAGGAGAAAGCAGGAAAAACCTCTCTGAATTCAGCTGCAGCAATTTCATACTTGACACATCTCCAAATGGAAGGGAATTAAAAGCAAAAATGAACTATTGGGACCTCATCAAGATAGAAAACTTTCACACTTCCAAGGAAACAATCAACAAAACTAAAAGGCAACCAACGGAATGGGAAAAGATATTTGCAAATGACATATCAGACAAAGGGCTAGTATCAAAATTCTATAAAGAACTCACCAAGCTCCATACCCAAAAAACAAATAATCCAGTGAAGAAATGTGCAGAAAACACGAATAGACACTTCTCTAAAGAAGACATCCAGATGGCCAACAGGCACATGAAAAGATGTTCAATGTCACTCCTCATCAGGGAACTACAAATCAAAAGCACATTCATATACCAGCTCACACCAGTCAGAGTGGCTAAAATGAACAAATCAGGAGACTATTGTTGCTGGAGAGGATGTGGAGAAATGGGAACACTCTTGCACTGTTGGTGGGAATGCAAACTGGTGCAGCCACTCTGGAAAACAGTGTGGAGGTTCCTCAAAAACTTAAAAATAGAACTACCCTATGACCCAGCAATAGCACTGCTAGGAATTTACCAAGGGATACAGGAGTGCTGATGCATAGGGGCACTTGTAGCCCAACGTTTATAGGAGCACTTTCAACAATAGCCAAATTATGGAAAGAGCCTAAATGTTCATCAACTGATGAATGGATAAAGAAGATGTGGTTTATATATACAATGGAATACTATGTGGCAATGAGAAAGAATGAAATATGGCCTTTTGTAGCAACGTGGATGGAACTGGAGAGTGTTATGGTAAGTGAAATAAGTCATACAGAGAAAGACAGATACCATATGTTTTCACTCTTATGTGGATCCTGAGAAACTTAACAGAATACTGTGGGGGAGGGGAAGGGAAAAAAAAGAGAGGGAGGGAGCCAAAACATAAGAGACTCTTAAAAACTGAGACTAAACTGAGGGTTGATGGGGAGGGGGGGAGGGGGGGAGGGAGGGGAGGGTGGGTGATGGGCATTGAGGAGGGCTCCTGATGGGGATGACCACTGGGTGTTGTATGGAAACCAATCTGACAATAAATTTCATATTAAAAAAAAATCCAAATCTCTTCTTTTCAGTCCCTCTTAAAAACTCTTTAAAAGTTTCCTTTAGTTTTCTGGGTAAGGATCAAATCTTTAACACAACCCTACATTCCAGACTCGTGTTGGGCATTCTGATCCTTGAAAATGGTGATGCCTTTATTCAATGCCTCTGTCTAGACTATTCTTCTGTCCTCTCCTCAACCAACTTGTACTTATCTTTCAGATCTCCACTCAGAGCTGTTTCTCAACAACTGACTAAGTCACGTCCCTTTGCTATGCTCTGAAAAGCACTCTGTAATTATTAATTATATCACATCACAGATGTAATTACATCTGGAAATTATTTCAATAATTTCTATTTCTATCCATTCTTTTAAGCTTCTTGTAAGTAAGGACCCTATTTGTTTTGCTCACCATTATAGTCAAAGAACTTGACAGAGTGCCAGGCACATAAGCTGGCCCCCAGCAATTATCTGTTGAATAAATGATTAAATGTAAGAATTCTTGCTTTAAGGAAAATATTGGACACTTGTTTGCATAATTTAAAACTGAAAGATGATTAGAAGGAAATTTAGAATAATAAGTAATAATAAACAGGCTATGAGTCAGAGAAAAATGTTCAAAAGCAAAGAACGTGCAATAAAGACACATGCACAATAATTTACTTCTAGACTTATCTATTAAAAGATTATTATAGTTGTGTGAAAAAGATGAGCATCACGTGTCTGTTTTACATGTCTCTGTTCAATAATTCTATAGCTGTTGAAAATAACTTTTTAAATTGCATTCCAAATGACAGACTTTAAACAATAATATTTTCTCTGAAACAAAGCCAGGAGATTTTACATCACAGATGTCCATGTACCCAAAGAATCATTGTGCAGAAACTAATTCCAAAACATTCCCCTTTAAAATTTGCTTACGCATTTCCTTATGTAAACAAAGTGAAGACAGTCCAACATAAGAGAATGAGAATGTTGCCACATTTTTCAAGTATACAACATCTGTTTTTTCATTCTGTGGCATTTCAGCTAGCCTAAAGAAAACCTCAGGGAGAAAACTATAAATGGTATACCCCATGCACACACACTTAATAATGACTAGCACACATGGAAGCTGTAAATTTGAGAAGAAAATCAATGTTTCCCATTGAAACTAGTCTAGCCAGAGAAGGAAGCCTCCAAAACAGGAATTTTGTTATTCAGAAGCCAGGGTTAATCAGCCTAGCTATGTTTTTAAAGTAAAATAAAATCTGATCAGGGCTTAGGTGCCAGGTGTTTTACAAATATTATGTCACTTAATCTTCCCGTTAAGTCCCATGAGACATATATAAATGTCAGTGTTTACAGAAGAAGAAATTGAGGCACAGTTAAATAATTAAGTGGGGTAGACTCAGACAACCATGGTACAGGACTTGAACTCAAGCATGACTCCTAAGTCTTCTTGTTTTCCAGGCCTGCCTTAAAGATCCCTTCACTCTTTTTTAAATCCAAGTCTTTCTTAGCCAGTGACTTTATCTCTAGAGGTCTTCTTAAAATTTTCCTTCTCCCACCAGTCTGCTTCTGTTGACTTTGAACACTTTCACAGCAGTTACCACGATGGACATTAGAAACATAGGGACCTATTGCTCATCTAACTAGAGAGTAAGTAACTTGAAAGTAATTTCTATTTTGCATCTAGTTCTTTCTCTTTTCCTCACGTGGGTCACAGAATGCCTTAGTCAAACATTCACCATTAGTACTAACAGTTTAACATGTGAAGAGTTGAAAAAATAATATGATAAATAGAAATCTATTATTTACAAATTTCTGGTGCATACATTAGCTTTTTTAAGAATCCTTTTTGGGTCAATTTGACTGTATTGTTTTCTAAATGAAATTAAACCAACAAAATCTTCCTCTAATCAGAAACTATTGTGGTTTAGTCATTAAGTAAAGACCACAATAAAGGGGCAAATCCCCAACAGAATCTTAAATAGATCTCTCCTACCCAACACCTTTATGTATTATTTCCTTACTACATAAAATTGAACAAGAGAGTTCTCAAGACCAAGCCTCTCATCTTCATGGACATTTATCGTCTGCACCTTCTTAAGCTTAGGATTCTAACATTTGTTAATTTAAAATAATCTTCAGTAGATTATTTAACTTCACTTCAGTGTGCTCATCGATAAGAAAAGTTGTAGTAATACATAATGAGATTATCTTCAAGGATTAAATAATATTTTTAAAGCAGACATGGTTTAGAAAAAGTTCTCAATCAATATTTGTGTCTTTCTCTTCTCAACTCCCTTTCTATTGTATATTCTCATCAGCTTTTGCTCTGTCTTCTTGATTCTCTTTCCTTCTGTAATTTATTTATCCACTAATATCCTCCAATCTTGAACTTCTTATTCTGAGTTAATTTCTCTCAAACCTTAAAGCTATTCCTAACTGGAGTTTCTATCAACCTCCTATTTCTCTCCCTTACTCTAGAGTAGCCTGGAACTTTATATCAAAGACTAAATTTTTAAATTGGGTAGGTTGTGGTTATATGACTCATCTGGAACTTGAGCATGTCAACAACCTTCATTAAGTTCATATGTCTTGTAGTGAGAGGGTAGGATATAGTTGTTTCCCTGTCAATATTTCTAGAGAAAAGCAGCATGTCTGCACTGAATTAGAGTGCAATGTCTCTGTCTCTAGCCAAGCTGGAGGTATTTCCAAATCCACTGTGACTTTAGAGACAGGGGGTGGCTTGCTACAAGGCCCATTTCCAGTCAACCTGATACTTGGGTATATGCTATATAAATTATAATAACAAGAAGATCTAGCAAAATAGTTAAGGGAAAGATAATACTCAAGTGGTCATAAGGAATAAGTATTATCATAGTCAGTAGTATAGAATGGCATATTGCATAGGCTTAATGGTAATATCAATGGCATTGTGGTGGTTTTAAAACACGGTCCCAAAATTTTCTTGACACTCTCTCATCAAGGGATCTATGTCCCTTACCCCTAAATCAGGGCTCTATGACTAGTTGAGCAATAGAATATGTCAGAAGTCAGAGTATGAAATTTTTTAGTCCCAGGCCACAAAAGATTGGTAACTTCCATTTCCTGTTTCTTAGTATACATATGGTGAGGAATCCCAGTCAACTCATGGAAGAGCCCACAGAGAGATTATCCAAGGACTCTGGCCCACAGCACTATGGAGTTCCAAGTGAAAGTCAGCAGCAACTTGCCAGTCATAAGGTCTTATCTTAGCAGTGCATCTTCCAGGTTCCAACAGACGCCTTGTGGAGGAAAGATGAGCTATTTCCATCAAATTCTGAAAAATTCTACATTTGTGAACAAAATAAATTATGATGTTACTTGAATTATTAAGTTTTAGGTTATTTGTTAGTGTCAAAAGATAACTGGACAAAGCACATATTCAAAAGGGCATCCATGTTGCTTGACTAAGATTGAGGGAGTGAACATCACAAGGTGGGTCTGGGATCTCTATTCTCCCTACACCCAAATACGCTTTGAGATGTTTCTACCTAACATATCCGTGATTCCGCCATAGATAAATAGATAGATGATAGATAGATAGATAGATAGATAGATACATAGATGCATGCACAGTTACAGATTTTGCATTTGCAGATTTGCCTACTCACTAAAATTTATTTAAAAGCCCTAAACGAACAGTCACAGCACTTTGACAATCATTCGTGGACATGCATAGAGATTGAACAAGGCAGGCTGTGCTGCCTTCTTGTTTCAGTTCTCCTACTACAAATAAGTGTCCTTTGTGTGGTCTATTTAGTGTCACGTTTTTAATAATTTTGTGGTTTTTGTTGGTGATTTGGTGTTTAAAGGGACCTCTGAGCATCAGGTTCAAATGTCCCAAAGTGCAAGCAGACTGTGATGTTCTTTATGGGGAAGATACGTTGTTAGGTAATCTCTCTCCAAGAGATTTACTTGTTGGCTTTAATTCAATGTTAATGAAACAACAATACACATTGAATAAGATGTTTTTAAATAGAAACACATACTAAACAAGTTTATGTATTGATTGGTTTATGAAAATGTAACCGAAAGATTGCAGGAACCTCCTATCGTATTTCCCCTGGTTTAGTAATCACTAAGTCAGGACGTGCAGCTACTTTATAAGAACATAACTATCATGAATGATGCCAATCAACTGTATACATGCCAACTTAATATCTCAACGACTCTGCCTAACTTCCAACTATATATGTGTGCACACATACACACACACATTTACTCACATATAAAAGATAGCATATAGTATAGGAAATTACCCACATAAACTTTGAGCCATCAATCCTGCTTCCGTTTGTCCAATTACAGCATGATATTCATTAAAATATATGAAAACCTAAAAGTACCATTTTATGGATACACCTACTAATATCATATCCAACCATTCCCATCACTCAGAAATAATTTTATGTACATTTCACCTTTTAAATGAGGCATTGTTTTCCAGCTAAAAAGTGTGGGGGAAATCATGACTTCCTACATGAAATGTGAATTTAATAAAAGCTATGTCACACTGAAATGCAAATTACCAGATAAGTACATGGCAAAGATGACTGTGGTTGATTAAAGTTGTATATTATAAATAGACTGGCTAATCCAGCAAACTCTTAGGTGCTAACAAAGTTAGCACTTTGTTCTTCTCACTGATAAATGTAATAGTTCCACACTCAGAAGCTGACCTCCTTCTGAATATGTGATGATTATATAAGGAAAAATCTGTAGCCCCAAGTGTTAATTTACACTTCATTTCCTAAATCTAAACTCCAAAGCAACATTTCTTTTTCTAGTTTAGAGTTGGTTCATGACAGCTGAAGGCTTGGACATAGAGGAATATCTAAATCTAACTTTTCCTGCATGGCTACAAGTAATCATGTATCCTTTGCTCCCTCTTCCAGATGTTCATAATCCTCCCCACCCGCCCCCCCCCCACACCCACTAAACCTTTTGATGTAGGACATGCTGGAATGCTGGAGAGCAAAGAATACTTTGGTCAGATAAGGAAATAGAGCTAAGCAGAACAAGGGACCAAATTCTAATTTTAAATAAAGGAACTCATTAGAATCTGAGGTTTTCATTTCATGCTCTGTTGCGTTAGGGAAAAAAAAGGAATAACCAAAACAGTTTTTATTATATTTTTGTCTTAATGAAAAATCTTGATAAAAGGAAATGTAATTTTAGAATGGAAGGGATATTCGGGTTCTAATGCAACATCTTTATGTTATTTATTCTTAACTTTTTCTAGCTTTATTGAGATATAATTGACTAATAACATTGTGTAAATTTAAGGCCTGTAACATATATAGGCCATATATATATAGTGTATATATATATATATATGTATATATATGTATATATATATATACTATATATATATATTCTATATATATATATAGTATTGTGAAAAGATTGTCACAATAAAGTTAATTAATACATCCATCACCTCATATGGTTATTCTTTTGTGTGTGTGAAACTTTCAAATATAAAATATAGTATTGTTAATTATAGTTACGCCCCTGTACATTAGATCTCCAGAACTTATTCATCTTATAGCTGAAAGACTATACCCTTTGACCAACATCACATTTCCCCCATACCTAGCCCCTGGCAACCACATACAAATGACATCACACAGTACTTGTCTTTGACATTTCACTTAGCATGTTGTCACAAATGGCAGGATTTTCTTCTAAATGAGGAAAATGAATCCCAAAAAGACAATGTGACCTGTTCAAACTCACAGTTTTCTAGTAACTGAAATCAAAAAGGCACTTAGGTCCTAATACTATTATTGTTGTGTTGTAGCTGAGTCAGGAAATATCAGAGAACACTCAGAAAGAAAACATAATAGTATATCAACCTTCTTATTTCTTGAGCTATATTGGAATGATGTAAGTAACAGAAAACTTTGGGGCCATAGTGTATGAGTTCATAATCCCTCTGTTTTGTACATTTAAAAAAATGTCTATGGTGATACAGTGCTATTAATTCTTTTATTGATACACCATTGAGAGGACTATTTTAGGACCCCTTATTTTATTAACACGTAAAGATATTTTTTAAAATGTTACTGGCAACAGCAGAGAATGTTTTCTTCTCTTCCCCATTATAGCTGTGAAATTCCATCCAGTAAAACTGTTCCAGGCAGTTTGGAAAATTACCACCACCTTCTTCTAGCAATAGCAGTAATAATCTCTGGTGAGAAATTAAAACAATTGGTTGCAGGCAAGACTCACTGATACTGTGATCCTAGAGCCAGACACAGCAAAGAAAAGCAAATGAAAACGGCCCCCGCTTGTGTTTCGGCTGGTCTCTGGAGTCACATAAACATGAAGGGACTGTAATCTTTGTTAAAATTCAGTATTATCCTATGGACAGTGAAACATGGGGCAAAGAGAGCATGAGCCTGGAAATATGTTTTGTCCTCAATGGTCCTGATGTATCCATAGAAAACCTGAATAGCTTTGGCTGGTTCAAAGCTGTGTCTCATCTGAAGCAAGTGTTTTTGCCTAGTGACTACAGTTTCCTTATTGAAGTTGTATGATTCACTTGAAGTGTTTTGCTGTACCCAACTGGTTAGCTAATTTAAATAATGAACCCAGATACGTTATTTCTTCCCAGACTTCTTTCAATAACAGTTAGTTTCTTTCCTTTCTCGTATCCAAAACACAACTATTAAAATGGGAACATTTTAATAATTTTGAGAAACTCAAGAGAATCCCTTCAAAGTATAAAATATGAGTAGAACATGTTACATGACTCATGGTTTAAACATATTTTAGCCAATGTTCAGAGCCTGTTCATGGAATAACTCCAGGGGCATCATTTATAATATTGTTTTACACAAATAGAACATCTGGGCTATTAGTCTGGTTCAAAGAAAAGATAATTCTGAGATATGGGGTAATGAGGTATTGTTATATGTTAAGGAACCATAGACTATGTGAACAGCCTTGACCCAGATGAAAGAAAACCATGTTAATGGGGGAAAAAAAAAAGGAGAGAGAGAGAGAGAGAGAGATGAAATAATAACCTAGCTCGGAAAACATGCTAAAGACTGTTCAGTCAATCAGGGGAAACAAAAATTATATTCATATTTAAGATCACAAAAATGATAGGGTGGAGCTATGGCAGTGAGGACATCAGCATCCTATTCTTGAAGTCTCCAATAGCTTTCTTGCTGGTCTCCTTACTTCCATCTTGTTCAGTCATGCCCACACTTATTCTTCACACTGGAATCAGAGTTGTTCTGTTTGTTCTTTTGTTTTTTAAATGTAAACCATATCACGTTGCTATTCTGACTGAAACCTCACAGGATCATTCCTACCTGACTTAGCTTGTCTATAAGGGGATACCATCTGACATCTACTTGTCTCTCCATCCCCTGCTGGTTTTTTTTTACCTTGTTTATTATCACTCTGTCCCCTGTTCCATATGCTCAGCCCTTTGCCATCTTCATTTTTAAAAATAGGCCAAGAATAGTCCTGGGTGGCTCATTTGGTTAAGCATCTGACTCTTGATTTCTTTTTTTCTTAATTTTTTTTTAATGTTTATTTATTTTTGAGAGAGAGACAGTGTGATCAGGGGAGGGGCAGAGAGAGGGAGACATAGAATATGAAGCAGTCTCCAGGCTCTGAGGTGTCAGCACAGAACCCAACTTGGGGCTTGAACCCATGAACCGTGAGATCATGACCTGAGCCACTCAGGTGCCCCAAGCATCTGACTCTTGATTTTGGCTCAGGTTATGATCTCATGGTTTGTGAGTTCAAGCTCCACCTCAGGATCTGTGCTGACAGCACAGAGTCTGCTTTGGATTCTCTGTCTCCCTCTCTCTCTGTCTCTCTCTCTCTTTCTCTCTCCCTCTCTCAAAAATAAAATAAATAAACATTTAAAAAATGAATAAAAAGAACAGAATAGGCCAAGAATATCTTCACTTTAGGACTAGCATACTTGCCTTTCCTTGGTGTGGGATATTCCCCCCAGAGATATTTTATGCCTGGATCTCTGTCAACATTGAGATAGATCTCAGCTAAAATGTTACTTCCTTAGTAAGGCTTTTCCTAAGCATCTAACTTAAATTAGTATACTCCTGATCCATAGCTTTCTATTGTGTTATGGTATTTTACTTTATTTACATAACCTATTATTAGCTGAGATTATTTTGATGTATATATTTTGTTTACTACATCCTCTCTCTCTCTCGTTCTCTGCCATATTTCCTCCAGCAAGAACTTTGCCTGGCACAGGTGTAGGCACTCATTATATATTTCATGAAGAAATCAGTATTACCTGACTAACTCAATATTGTTTTTTTTAATATTTTCAGGTCTTGTTTATTCCAGAAATAAGTAAGAGGAACTGCTACTTTGAACTTAATTCTTTGTAACAACAACCACCACCAAAACAGCCCTGACTGAGTCAACGGGAGTGATAGTAACTTTGGAGAATGTGAACAATGTTCTTGGAATTAAAAATAAAACGGTGGAAAGGAATTCTGGCCAACAGCCAGACATCTACCCAGGACTTCGGGAAAGCACATCTCAAAAAGTATAAGACAAATTAGGTATGACCACATGGCCAGAGATTCTAAAAGGGAGGACTGCTTCAGAAAAATGGAAGAATAACAATAGCATTTTGATAATACAGCCATTGATTATATTTTTTAAACAAAAAAAAATGGAGCCTTAGGTACCGACTGGAATGAGGTCATATTTTTAAAAGACATGTACAAAAGACAGAATAAACAGTGAATAACTAAAATGAAAACAAGAGTGCCATAAATTCATAAGAATTGTATTCAAAGTCCAAAATGGGCTATGGAGTACAAAAAAATAAGATATAGAGCTTAACTGCCTTTTTAAAAAATAACAATTTGTTTTGTCCCGAGTGAGAAGAACATGAAGAGCCAAATCCACTTGGGTTAGACAGAGTAATGTTAGTAAAAGACTAAACTCTTAATTGTTTTGCTTTTAACTCTCATATCAAGAGAAATGATTTTCAAACTGAAAAAAGAAGAAACATGGAGAAAAGGAAAATAAAGCACAAGATAGATTAAGACAAACAAATTAATGGGGAGAGCAATATAACACAGAATATTAAAATAACTTGTAATCACACAGTCTTTAGGATTCATACTGAACAGTAAAGGGGGTAGGAGGCTTCATATTAAAGCTCACAAGGGATAAAAATACATCTTTGAAACTACATACTTATTAATTTGGGTTCTTCATGGTAAAATTCCAAAGCATGCTATTGGGGGGGGGGGGTGTAAAAGAGTATATCTGAAAGTGTATTCCATGAACCAGAAACATGGCAGAATGTTAAAACAAACTAAAACACCAACTATCACGCAGATTCCCTTATGCAAATAAGCTTGGGAAATATTGGGTTAACTGAACTCAAACAAGACTTCTTCTTACTACGACTTCTCAGTTTATAATGTGCAATATATACTGAGACTTCCCAAGAAGGGCAGGTAGTATGTTGCGTCTCTCAAACTTATCTGATAATGGAAAATTTTTCTTTTTTTCTTTTCTTTTAGCATCTCATGGAATTAGCATCTTAAAGGATATAATTTGGGAAACCGTGTTCTAATGGCATGCCTTAGAGTTTTGTACTTAGGTCTCTTGTGTTCAACACTTTTACTAGCAACTTAAATGAAGGCAAGAAGGCCTTCTTATCACATCTGCAGCCAACACAAAGCTGGGAGAGATGGTTAATGTGATGGATGTTTGGAATCAAGTTTTAAAAATATTATGACAGGTTGAAATATTGGGCTGAGCTTTCAAGATATTATTGGTTTCCAAGATCATTTCACAGGATAGGAGACACCTGCCATAACAGCAGTTTCTATGAACAAAATCTAGAGGGTTTGCTTGACTATAAATTCAATATGAACCAACAGTATGTGACTCTTACAAACAAAAACAACATAGCGAAACTGTTACACTGGGATGTTTTTACAGATGAAAAAGCACCTAGACAGGCATTCCTAACTGGTCTTCATACTACTCACACATCTGGAAGGTGGAGTTAGAGATTAGAATGTGCTCAGTGGAGGACCACAAGAAAGAGAAGTTGTCTGGATACTGTGTCATAATATGAACACAAAACTGGAAATGTTTGGTTTAGATAGAAGATTACTTGCATTAGGTTCCATATAAGGAAAAACATTCTTTGATTATTCACATTTCAGGGAAAAACAAAGTAAAATGCTGACTTACAAGACAGTGAGCTCATTATTGATGGAGATCTTCAAGTCAGGCTGGGTAATTTTCTTTCCAGGATGTTGTAGAAAGAATTCATGATATTATACATTTCAATATTGTTTTCCTAGTCACTGGAATCTTTTGGCAATTTTGTATACGGCCCTGTAAAATGGTAGACCTGGCACAAACATTACAGATAATCTTTGTAAGACCCTGTTTTTTAGAGATGAGAAACCAAGGCTCAGAAAATTTTCATTCTTTGATTTGCCAGATATTTTCTGGGTGCAAGGTTCTGAAATATGTATTGTAGAAAATACCAACATGAACAAGAAGGCTTGCTTGCCATCAGTTTATAAATTAGGCTGACAAACAGCCAACACAAAATGTAGACATACAAAATGTGTATAGTTGAGGAATAAGCAATTCACTCTGACTGGCAGATCGAGAAATATGGAAGTTGGGAAGGTTTCCAGCTGAGAAAACATTAGCAAACCCAGAGAAAGGAAAGTATTTTGGAAGTGCCTTCTGTGGAGTTGGAAGTGGTCTTATCTGAGACAACAGAGGTGAAAGACTATGTAGTCCTTGGAAGTGGACCCAGGTCCATTTGGACCAGGTATACTGAGATCTGGGTTCTACTATCTTAAATGATCTCAAAGGTGAACAGGTTCCAGATAGACACATCCCTTTAAACCCACAAAGTCATTGCCCCTTGGGAAAGGGTACAATGTAGAGCCAGAGTGAGATCAATTTCAGGGCTAAGGACAGGAGTCCCTCTTGACCTATGGTGGGAATTTTTATTTTATTCTAAGGCTTTTGGGAGCCGTTTGAGTTTTCTGCAGAGGGAAATGACCTCATTTGTCTAAGTCATGCTGCTGAATCTGGAATCCAAATTTCCATGTCCCTAGTCCAATATGTCTTCCATTACTCCACGTTGCACCTATTAATCTATTAAGATCTATGTTTAACATTGATTGAACTCTAAATTAACTTTTATGGGTACCTATTATGAAGAATACATTTTAAAGATAGATCTAAAATAATACAAATAAATATTCCCAAGAGGAATCAGTCAATGCCTATCCACATAAAAGAATTATTTTATTTAAGGGTATAAGAAATATGAATACTAAAGTGCTAGAAGTTATTAAGTCAGTGAAAAAATGATATTACTCTTTATTGAACACCTCCACATGTTTATATATTGCTTTTAATTCTTGCAACAACTCTACATGGTAGATATTATTAGTCCCTATCAACAGATGAGGAATGGGGGTTGTTGATGGAATGACAACCAGTAAGTCACTGAACGTGGGTACAAAAGTTTGTCTGACTCCAATGCTTATGATATTCCCCCTATAGCACTCAATAGTCTACTGGGGGAAGGAAGGAAGGCTTGTTCAGATTGTCTTTTTCTATGCATTTTTCTCTATTGTATAAGTAACAGACTATAAATTCCTCAAGTAAAATGATCCTACTTTACACTTTCCCTACCCCCACAACTGCAGTAGGTACAGCAACAGAATGTAACAAGTAACTCAACCCAACTAAAAAACCATGATTTATTCAACAAATATTTATGAAAAGTCTACCATGTGCCAGGGACTATTCTTGGCCCTGAGGTTATATCAATGAACAAAGCATGCAAATTTCTAGTCCTCATGCAGAATTCAGTTTCTTGCAATTGTAAGATTAGAAGATGTTTGCCATTCTCGGACGCATGGCCCTCTCTACAAACATGACAGTTTTTCATTCAAGGCCAGCAAAATAAGGCCTTTGCTGCTTCCAGTCTCTGACTTCTATCTCTGGCCTCCAAATTCAAATTTATAGTAGCTATATGATTGGGTATGGCCCACCTAGATCATCTCTGTTTTTATTAATCCTAAATCGGCTGTTCAGTCACCTTAAGTACATTTGTAAAATTTTCAGTAACTAAAATCAAAATCTGCAGTATTTAAATCTATCATTAAACTTAATCATCTTAACTACAGCTTCAGAAATCCCTTTTGCTACATAATGTAACATAATTGCAGGAATGATATCTCATCATGTTTATATCTGTATCCACACTAAAGGGGAAGAGATTCCATAAGGGTGAGGCATTGGGGGTCATCTTAGAATTCTGTCTACCACAGGTAGCTTGAGGATTCATTTCTTCCTGTCTTCTGCTTTATATTTTCCATTCATTAATTCTCTCATCAAACATATGTTTACTGAGAACTTACTATTTGTGTACTGCACTGGGGGCTAAAATTAAGTAAATAAGTAAGACAGAAGTCACTGCCTTCAAGGATTTAAACATCTAGAAAAGACATTTTGATTAATAAAAGTAATAATAAAACAGTATGATAATGCAGTAAAGGAAGTATGTAAACCTGAAGATTTGGCACAGAAAGATCAATCATCTAAAAGGGCCAGATAGCACTGTGAAAATGACACGAAACCTTGTGTATTAATGGGTGGATTCAAACTCTTCTTATCACATAGCCTTTATCTTGAGACTTTCATGAATGGAGTTACATATTTTTCCCTACTGATGTTAGTGTGTTTCTATTTAACAACTATTAATGCTGAGGTTTCCCACATCTAAGGTGCACCTTACTAGGTGTGGCTACTTACTTTGTGGGCTAATCAATTTTTCAGTTAAGTCTATAAAGTGAAATTGATGAATCCAAGGAGAGGTCTTTCAACATTCAAAATGGGGTTAAAAAAAAAAAGTCCCAGTTTCTATTAACAGTAAAAGGAACTACTGGTTTTAAACTTTTTTTTCCATTTGAAGTTTGGAAATATAGGTTAAGTCATACCACTAGTAAATCTGTAGCAAGATCCCACAGGGCAATAAAAAACAGTGAACACATTCATTTTTTGGCATATATACAGGGGAAGTACATGGATGCCTGGGCTCCAAAGGAACAAACTTTGTACAGTTCTGTTTGTAGTTACACATGGTCTGTGTAAACAGATGAAGGGTCCTTGGCTTCCTTTTGAGCCAGGAAAGGTAGTGAGATTCTAGCAGCCAAAAGCAAAACACTGATTGTTGGCTACAAACAAGTTTGATCAATAGTCTGGGAGCTTCAACTCGCCATTCTATTTCCTTAACAAGCACTTCATCTTGTGCCAGCCACTGCTGTGAACCTTGTTTGATTTTGGGGCCTGGCTATTCATCATCCCTTGGTTTTCTCATCAAGTACAAGGGTGCCAACAGACTGCTTATTGCCTCAAGGTAGCAGGTGGCAATGTTGGCTATTAAACAGTCAGCAAGACGTCAATCTCATTCTCTTTGCTTTGTTCTTGAAAAACATAGAACTGAATGGAAGCCCATTTCCCCCACATCCCCAATTTTTTCAACTGCCAGATAGTTTGAAAACAAAAAACAAAAAACTTAGCAACATAGAAGTTTCTTATAGTTCAGGACCTAACTGATATTTATTTCAAAGAGAAATTAATTACTCATAGAGTCTGCCTAATATATTAGAAAAAGTGTTTTCCCTATAAAATTAAAAATAGAAATTTGTTTTGGTTGTAAGATTTTGAGTGGTTGATTGTTTCATTAATTGATCTATTCACATCATATGCATAGTTTCTAAACCCTAGCACAACTGGAATTTGGGGGCATATATCATTCCAAACTAAAATGAAGCATTGTCAGTTATCTGCCTAGACCCCCTCACAATCCTTTAATGGTTTCTTTCTGTGTGTCTGTCTTTCAGCTCCTTGGCACTGTGCTCCTAATGGCTTACTCCTGCACCATGCTTCAGGGTAATGCTCTTGGATGACTGAAGTTGCTCTGCCTACAGGTGCAGAGATGGGGGAGTTCCCCAGGAGATGTCATCTGTCAGGACAACTCATAGCTTATGGGTTCAGCTCTGGCGTGTAATTTTTGTTTTAGCCTAACCTGGAGAAAAGCTGAGATTAGGACTAGGCTTGACTTCTCCTCATCAACTTCTGGAAGAACTTCCTTAACAAATTAACTACACAATCAGATACGTATTTTGAAGAGATCCTTCTGGCTGTATATGGAGAACAGAGGGTTGGCTGAGATTTCAAGAAAATAAGACTGACCCCCTAAATACTGAGCATATTGCAGTTTTCTGGAATAGAAACATCTGGGGGGGGGTTGCAGTCCAACCTTCACTCAAAGCAGGAACTCCTTCTAAAGAATCCATTACAGATCAGCTTCAGCATGACGATCTAGAAGCGTACCCTCTAACAAAACAGTCATTCTTTTTCATATAATTGTAACTGTTAGAAACTTCCTCCTATAATGAGCCCAAATAGGCCTCCCATGAGTTTTTCCCATTATTCCCAGTCTGGTCTCTAGAATCTTGCAGATAAAGAACTATTCTTTGCCTACGTGTAGTTAATTTTATGTGTCAACTTGACTGAACGCCAATGTGCCCAGACATTTGATCAAACATTATTCTGGGTGTCTCTGTGAAGCTGTTTCTTATAACTGAAGACCTGAATAGTACAAAAAGGCTAAGTAAGAGGGTACTCTTCCTTTCAGACTACATGAGCTAGGATGTTGGTCTTTTTATGCCTTCAGACATAAAATGAAAACTCAGCTCTTCTTGGGTCTTGAGCCTACAGGCTTCCAGACTGGGACTATATACCACTATATCTGGGGCTCCAGTTTGCTGTCTGAGGATTGTGGGACTTCTAAGCCTCCATAATTGGATGAACCAATTCATTAAATAAATATTTCCATAAATATATATATTCTGTTCTGTTTCTCTAGAGAAACTAACACAACATGAAAACTTTCAGGTAGGGATTTCCCTATGGAGTCTGATTTAAGAGCAACTAGTATCCCAAATATATCTCATCCCCTGTGGTTTGTCCATGAATCTTTGCTTAAATGCACATTTACATAAGAGTTACATGAGAAGATAATACATTCGCTCCAGAATAATTTTTATTTTACCATCAGAGCTTTGAATAGATGAGATACAGGGAAGTACAGTTTGATGTGGAATGTGGAAGGCCATTAAGAGGATTAATGCAGGAATTAGGCTCCACTAAGTTTCCATAATTAAAGGTTCTAGAAATCCTAGGAGTGGCATGAATGTTTAAGAAGGCTGTAAGAAAGTAAACAAAAGACTTCTGGTCATCAGTTTTTTCTCAGACTGGCCCAGCATAAAAAATTTTCACTGATAATTTTAACTAATGTCTAGTTTACACATAATTTTAGAAGAAATTAATAAATTTAATATTTTTGAATACATTTTTCAGACAAGGACTAGTTCTTTTGGTCACTTTTTATGTGGTAAATCAAACTATTAGAAACAGAATCAACACAATACTCTTTGGTTATAAGACAATTGCTAAGGCATGCATTAATATCTGACTTGGTTAGAAACTCTAGAGTAAAATTCTATAAGAGTATAAGACAGAGAAATAAAACATCATGGCCCTCAATTACAATCATCCATGTAGTCTAGGATTTTAAGACTCTAGGGTAGAGAGATTCCACATGACTTACACATGTGAATAATTTTTTTGTGTTAGCAATCATAGTTATTTCCTGGGAAAAATTAATATCTTCATGAGATTACTTTCATCTATTTTTAATCTTGGCCATTTCTCTTTATGTATTACTCAACAATTAATGACTTAATAAAAAGGAATTAAAAATGATAACAGACACTGAGCCATTTGAAAACCTAGACATCTTAACTGGATTCATTTATTTCACTTGCGCTACTCTACATTTGATAGCAATTTTCCTTTGGCTATACACCAGTATCTTTTCTAACTTCAATCAACTTTATGTATACACATATTCTTTGAAGAGAATGTCTATCATTTCTTATTTGCAGTCCAAAATTATTTTTAATAATCTTCTATTATACCAAATTATTGGTATTTATTTCAATCTAACCCTAAATGTCATCACCTTTTAAAATAGAGAACATTGTCTGAGACTCAAAAGAGCTGGTTGAAGTCCAGGAAACAAAGTATGGCTAGGTGACCTTGAGGAACGTCATAACATCTTTTCAGGCCTGCTACTTTTCCTTATATGGAGGCTTTAAAGTATATGTTTTCTGAAACCACTCTCAACTAGCATATTCTACAATTAAAGTGGGTTCTTTCAATACTAGTTATATGGATGCTCTTGTTTTAGCAGGATTTTTTAAAAAATAAAGTGAATAAAAACAGTGCATGCAATTTCAAATACTTGTAGGAATGCCCAGGAATAAATTAAGCCATCTCTAGCGTATTAACTTTACAGACACTAGCTTCTAAAGTGATTGGAAATGCTAGAAGATTTGGGATAGGAATGACATCTTCCCTTCATCAGGCTATACTCTACCTTTAAAATTCAGTAGACTCATTGAGTCTACTTCACCTTCCTGAGATCTTCGGAGAGAGCAGAGCTTCTCTTCTCACTCCAGGTTGCCTACTGGTACTAGGCTTACATCCCGTTTGGGGTGGGAAATCAGCTTTCCACTGAATTGTGAGTTAAAGTGTGTGGTTTCAACTGATAGGGAAGATAAATGCCAGGCCACTGGCATACCCAAAGTATGTAGGATTTGCATCAAAATCACCAAAAACCCTCTATGGAATGTTCCTGGAAAGCATGTGGGTGTGTCTCTTCTTTTATAAACATCAGATTCTATGGAGACTACAGTGAGGATTGCATTTGGGGTGTATACATTTAAAAAGATTGAGACAGACCACATAACAGAGGAAAAAGATATTTGAGCTTGGATTATCTACACTCAATCAGGCGCTGCTCTTTCTTTCTTTCTTTCTTTCTTTCTTTCTTTCTTTCTTTCTTTCTTCTTTCTTTCTTTCCTTCTGTATCTAACATCCTGAGAATAATATCTATGAGTTATTTATTGAATAATTGTACGTGGAGTGACTCATGACTTCTTGTTAATGTAGAGGATACCAAATCAGATATCACAAACATTGCTCTTAAATGGATAATCTAATTAAAAAGACAGACATAAAAGTAAATATGGCACAGATGCTCTAATTGAAGCATGTATTAAGCGCAGTGATATGACAGAATCAGGGAAGATTCCACTGAGGCATCAATGTTTGATCTAGTTTTGAAAAGATGAGTGGCATTTCTCCAGGTGGGTTTGGAGCATTTAGAATATGAAGCAGAATCAGGACACTGGGTCCTGAGTAGTAGAAACAGCACATATAAAGGCATATGGGACTAGAAAAGCCATGGTCTTTTGGGCAACTGCAGAAACTCATTTGGTAAGCATGGAGCTTAAGGATGAGAGCAAGCTAGCAAGATATGCTGGAGGAGTAATTTATAGGTAGATATTTGAAGCCAATTTATGACATATGGACATACATTCTGTTACTATTACTGGATACCAACAGCAGACACTAAATATCAAAGACATTTTTATACTCGTAAATTATTGGTGAGAATTTTACCAATTTTATGGTGAAGTTATATTTTTAAGTATGTAACTTACACAAATTTACCAGACAAGCACTACTAGGCAGGCTCTACATGGAGCCAAAATAAGACAAAGGCAATCAAAATCCAAACTCACCAATTCCATCCATTCTTCCACTTAATAATGTTATATAGTCAGAGTATAATATGGGAAGCTGAACTGTGCTATTTCCTCTGGTGATCTCAGTTCCATAGCATCTCTCACAGTGTATCACTCTTCACTAGGTGAAGAGAGTGGAAAAATGTACATTCTTACTAGATTTAGATTGTGTAAAAAGTGCATATTTGTTACAACCCAACTTTTTTTTTTTTTTACACAACTTAAGTACAAGTCAACTACTTTACCTTGTGTTCAACCCAAACATAAATGACCTATTCCAATGCTGAAGAATAAAATGAGTTGCACTGGGCTACTTGAGAGATGCTGTGTTGATCTCCAATGTGTACTTTCTTAAGAGACTTAGGATTAATTTTGATTCTATACAAATTTAATCCTCTACACTCTCCACTTTGGATCCTAACTCTGGTGGAAAATGTAACTTCATGGTATTCTGTTTATAACTTTTTCTTTAGGGGCCCCTAGGTGGCTCAGTCAGTTAAGCATCTGACTCTTGATCTCGGCTCAGGTCACGATCTCATGGTTTTTGAGTTTGAGCCCTATGTCAGGCTATGCACTGCAGAGCCTGCTTGGAATTCTCTCTCTCTCTCTCTCTCTCTCTCTCTCTCTCTCTCTGTCCCTCTCCTGCTTGTGTGTTTGCTCTCTCTCTTAAAATAAAAAAATTAAAACATTAAAAATAAAATAATCTTTTAAAAAATAAGTTTTCTTAAAAAATACATTTTTAAAAATTCTAATAGTTAAGATTTTGAGAAAATAGACAAAAGAATCAATGATGCAATAATTCCACCAATATGAAGTGTTATTTAATATTAATGAATATTTGTAATCCTTGTAATATGGCTTATCTAAAAAGCAGCAGCAGCTTTATCATCAGAGGAAAGTTCTCAAGAGGAAAATAATAGAATAATAGCAAAACTTGGATGAGGTAGAGTCTGCTTTGTAATGTCTCAAGTTCTTTGACCTTGGTGAATGGAATCATTATGCCATAATTACTGTGCCTATCTTATGCTTTCATCCTGAATGTGCCCAATCTCTTAAGGGACAACGTCATAGTTTATCTAGACCCATGACATTCTGTTGGTGGAAGGAGGAATCTCCAAACTTTTTGTTTGAAAGACAACAGGGTGTTTTTGATAAATATTTGTAAAACTTTTATAGTGACACATTCCTGCAGAAAAGCCTATCGCAGCTGGGAAAATCAGTTAAATATCAAGCAGACTGATATTACTGAATTATCTTTTTGTCCACCCAGATAAACACTTAATGGATAACACGGCTCTGCATCTCTGCAGTCATTGGTGTAGATGGCAGAGTCTGGGTGTAGGGAGATCGTGAGGGGGAAAGTCTGACTAATAGCACTTGGTTAGGAAATTTGTTGGGATATGTAAAAAGATCAGATCTAAATTGAAAGTCATAAGCCACACCCAGGCCAAAAATTCAAGCTTCTCTAGAACAGGAATGTTGGCTGTTCCCCTATTGTGGCTTATCTGGACTACAGATTCTCACACTATGTGTGAAATGCCACTGATGTGGGAAAGAATAATATATACTGATATTTGAATCTACGATCCACTGAACACTGGGTAGTGATGTATATCAAATGGAAGATATTATGTAACCACAAAACATTATCATTTCATCTTATAAATGTCTAAACCAAGCATAACTTTTTAATAAGGAATAAAATATAGACTTTGCTTTTCCAAGACAAATAGAACATCACATGACTTCCAGCAGAGGAATAAATTAGAAGATGTGTGAAAAATTAAGAGTTCCCACAATATATAAATAAATGAAACACTATCTAGAAAATCCTTAAGATGTGGTATTTTTTCCCATGATGAGTCCTTTATTATATTTAGGCTGCTAATAAGATACACATACATTATTTGGCCCAAATGTTAATATCTTATCCTAGATCTGAAAAATGAGAAAAGGGTCTTAAAAGCAAATGAAAAAAGGTCAGAGGAGGTCACAATGGGGAAGCTGAACTTAGTTCAAGTTTAAAGGAAGAGTAGAATTTAAACCAACACAAGGACAGAGGTGAAATCTTTAGGCAAAGGAACTAGTATCATCAAAGGCACAGAAGTGAGGCTGCTGATGACTCATTTTGAAATCAACAGGCAGGCTGATCTAGCCTGAAGAGTGTAGTTATGTTGAAGATAAGAGGCAAAATTAGATTTGAGACAGAGTGTAGAAGGCCAGAAATGCCAGGTTCAAGAAAATAACATAAAAACAAAATTTTAAACTATTAGTCACAGAGATTTCACAGAATATTCTTATGATTTTATAGTATTTTTTAAAAAACAAAAGTTATAAATCATAAAAGTGATACATTTGCCTAAATCAAAATTTAAAACTTCTATATGATAAAAATCAAAAGATAAGAAATGGTACAGCTTTTTGGAAGACAATTTGCAGTTTCTTACAAAACTAACATATTCTCACCTAATGATGCAGCAATTATCCCTTGCTATTTAACCAAATTAGTTGAAAACTTATGTTACACAAAAGCCTGCACATGTATGTTTTGTTCATAATTGCCAAATAAATATTTATAATTGCCAAAATTTGAAAGCAATCAAGATGTCCTTCAATGGATGAATAGATAAACAACTCTGGTGCATCTAGAAAGTGGAATATAATTCAGTAACAAAAGAAATGAGAGGTGCCTAGGTAGCTCAGTTGGTTAAGTATCTGACTCTTGATTTTGGCTCAGGTCATGATCTCATGGTTCATGAGATGGAGCCCCACTTCAGGCTCTGCATGCTGACCCACTGACAACATGGACCTTGCTTGGGATTCTCCCTCTCTTTCTCTCTCTCTCTCTGTCCCTCCCCCCGCTCATCCTCTCTCTCTGCCTCTTCTAGAATAAATAAATAAACTGAAAAAAAAAAGAATACCTGTTATAAAATGTCATCTAGTAAATAATCCCTAACAGCCATTTTCAACTCTTTATGAAAATCGAGGATGTAGACACCAAAAAAGTTAAATGCTCCCAGAATCGCAGTGACAATTTAGGCAGAAATTTCTCTATTTTCAGACCAAAGGAAATAAAGAAAAGATTACAATCTGTGGATTGTTTACATAGTGGAACTGAAATAAAGCAAATCCATTCCCCAGAAAGTAATTAAATAATCCCTTTAGTTCTCCCTGTAGTCTGTTCATTGGTCCAGAGAGGGGACAAAAGACTTTACCAGACAGAACACTTGGCAGCCTCTATCTCCCCTTATGATGCTATTTTTTTTTTTTTTTTTGTGATGATCATATCTGGGCCCTCTTTACACTTGTAGCCATCAGTATTTCTTGGTCTATATCTTACATATTGAGAGGTCACACTGAGTGAGTAGAGATGCATCCCAGGTCATGAAATCCCCACAAGTAAAGCATCATGGCAGATGTTCTTAGTGTAGAACTCATCTGGGGAACTTGTTCAAAAAGTAGGTTTCCAGCCCTTCCTCCTCCTAATACTAAAGACTGTGATGCAGGGAGTCTGGGAGTAGGTCCAAAACTCAGTATTATGATGTTGATTAATTCATGACTACAGTTTGAAAACCACACTGTCATCTAAGCATCATTGAGAAGAGCCTTTGTAACAATCAAACTAGGTACTGTAGTTTTTTCTTCTATTTTATGTACTTTACTCATTTAACCATATATTATGCATTGAAAAAAATCCCAAATCAGTTCAGCAAAACTGAAAAGCACAGGAATTGGAACTGTAATTCAAACTGACCACCTGACCTTGGTGTAGATCTGAGATGAGACCCTTATCTAAGTAGAGAAAATGGAGAGGCAAAGGCGCTTCACTTACCTGTTGGTCTGATGGCAAACACTGTTCTGGATATACTTTTCCTTGTTCAAGAAGAAGTAAAAAGAAAGATAACAACATGGGATTCATGGGAAAACAATACAAGAGAAAGGACAAATTTCCCTAGATTCTGAAGGGAAGAATAAACTTCTGGAAACAACATACTAATGAAAGAGAAATAAAATGTCTTAACATTTTTTGATCTCCTCTTTTTTTTTTTTTAACGTTTTTTTTTTTGTTTGTTTGTTTTGAGACAGGGAGAGACAGAGCATGAACAGGGGAGGGTCAGAGAGAGGGAGACACAGAATCTGAAACAGGCTCCAGGCTCTGAGCTGTCAGCACAGAGCCCGACGCAGGGCTCGAACTCACAGACTGAGAGATCGTGACCTGAGCCGAAGTCGGCTGCTTAACCAACTGAGCCACGCAGTTGGTTCCTCTTTAAAATATAAGACATGTTTTCTTTTTAATGGATGCAGAAAGTCATAAGAGAAACGTCTGAAATGACTAAATGAGATGAGGTGAGAAGGATAGAAGAAAGAGAAGGGGAAGGGGAAATAGAAGAAGGAAGGGAGAAAGAAAATTAAAATACAGTCTCAAAAGAAAGAATAAAATTAAAAAGGCAGAAGATAAATCAGCAATTGAAGGGAAACCATAAAAAGCTCTCCCGTAATACATTTAGAGCTCCAGTCGGCTTATGTTGATGGATAAGTGATGGAGAAATAATGTTGATTGATAAATTCTGTAGCCCAGGGGTATGTGGCTGGCTCAGTCTGTAGAACATGTGACTCTTGGTCTTGGGGTTGTGGGTTTGAGCCCACATTGGGTGTAGAGATTATTTGAAAATAAAATCTTAAAAGAAAAAAAAAAATTGCAGCCCTGGAGGAACACTCACCCTTGCAGTACTCTCTCCTAATTTTTTCTTTGGATTCCACTACTTTGCTAGGTCCAGGTATGATGTCTAAAACCAGTTTATCCCAGAGTGTAGCTGGAATCTCTTGTTATTTTTTGTAATATAAGATACAACATTTCAGCTCTTTTTATTTAGCAGTTGCAAAAAGTGTCTAACCTGTTTTCATGAAGCACTTTGCCAGAAGAAACTGTCCTTACCCATCTCCATAAAACAGAGCCACACAGAGCAAAACGTAGCTAAGTGTCTTGAGTAAATGTTTTTTGCATGGTCAAAAGTCATACTAAATGGTCTGAGTAATTTTGCTTAATGAAGAGAGAACATAAGCCACCCAGAGACAAATATTAGCTGTCATCATACCCTAGTGCATTATCTTCTATCTAGGATCTGTAAGTGATCCTTTAATAACTATTCAAAATGTTGTAAATATTCTGTAAATTACATGTATGAAAATTATTATAGTATATATGTTATATATAAGATAGAATAATTACCCATATTATATTTACATTATACACATACACATTTATAATGTTAAAAAGTCTTAAAAAGAAAACTGCAAGAACTCCAGGAAATACATCCATATGTTAGTAGCAATTGTCTATTGTTGGTTAGATTTTTGAAGGATTTTATTTTCTTGTTTCTGGATTTTCCAAATTATCTACAGTTACAGCTCTTTTAAAAATTAGGAAGAGAGATCAAAATATGTATAAATGGACATAATTACTGATTATATTCCTCAAATTGTATTTTAAAAATAAAGGCACAAAACTTCTTCCAACCATAATGAAATAACAAAAGAACTGAACTTAACTTCCTGCTGGGAAAAATATATGAAACAACTGCTTCCAGATATGGGAAAACAGAAAATGCAGGACTGGGATTCCGAAGAGAAGGGAAAAAACATAGATGATCTTTATATTTACATTGGCTTTCTGCTTGTGACCAATTACCAAACATAAATACAGAGTGGGGAAATGCAGAGAAAGCAGTTGGTGACCCTGAGTTGAGAAGATGGGGATCAAATCTGGGGAGGCAGCTAGAAATTTTGGGACAAAGTTCCTAAAAGTAGGCACTTAGAAATTTAAAAAAAAAAAAAAAAAAAAAAAAAAAAAAGAGGTCTGCACAGGGGTCCCATTGAGTCTAGGTTGTATTTATGTAGGGCTAACAAACACAGAAGTAGGTCTCCTTGTAGCGTAGACAAACAAGTTCTATTAGTTTAACTTTCCTGCAGATAATAACCATAAAATCTGGACAAAATGCCAAAGAAATTATCTGAAAAAAATTGGATAGGACAAAACATCAGGTAGATTCTGGAACTGGAAGAAGGTAAATTTTTTATGCACCTTTTAGCTTGAGAGCAAGCTATACTTGGCAGCAGGGAGATGGCTAAAACTTGGTAGAAAACACTGTGGCTTTCAGGCCTGGAAACCCGAAGAACAACTGCTAGAAAGTGAGGAGGTATCCAGAAACAGAACACACTAAAGAGGGAGTGCCACAGATTCTGCCTAAATCTCTGGATGACCCATGAGCTATGAATGCATGGAGCCAACTGTAAGCCATCTGACTAAGAACAAAAAAAATCAAACTGAAGGTTGAGCGGTTATCCAAAAGGCATAGTTTTCAGTCTGAGTTCAACCAAAGTAAATGTCTTCAAAACCAAAATAAACTGCTTTGTCAGAGTGCCAGAAATCCAAACAATGAATGAATAAAAGGCAGTTTTTTCTAACTTATAAATTTCTTTAAAAGATAATTAACTGTTTGGGGTGCCTGGGGTGGCTCAGTCGGTTAAGTATGTGACTTCAGAGGCTCAGGACATTATCTCACTGTTTGTGAGTTAGAGTCTTCCAAACCCCACCTTTCCCCCACCATGTAGCTCTGTGCTGACAGCTCAGAGCCTGGAACTTGCTTTGGATTCTTTGTCTCCCTCTCTCTCTGCCAGTCCCCTGCTCCTGCTCTCTCTCTTTTCTTAAAGATAACTAAAGAAAAAATAAACACCATTGAACAAAATGGTATAGCTAATAAGCCAGCAGTGGAAATAAAATGGCATATTCAATTTCAGATATTCAATTAATCTGTAAAAGGTAAGAAAAGAAAAAAATAACACATGAAATAATTAGAAAATAAATTCAATATGCTGGATTTAAACCCAAATGTATCAATAATTACATTAAATGCAAAATTAGTAAACACTAATTTAAACCCAAATGTATCAATAATTACATTAGATGCAAAATTAGTAAACACTAATTAAAAGGCACAGATTGTCAAAGTCTTGATTTAAAGAAAAGATCTACTTAAACATTAAAAATATAGATTATTAGTAAAAGGATGAAAAACATACCATGAAAGCATGAATCAAAAGAACACTGACGTGCCTATATAAATATTGGACGAAATAGATTTCAGAATAAGGAATATTATCAGGGATAAAGAGGTATGTTTCATGATGATAAAGCAGTTTGCTCACCAAAAAAATAAAATAAAATAAATCACAATCTTAAATGTGTATGCACCCAATAACAAAGTTTCAAAGCAAAAACTTAAAGAACAAAAAAGGGAAAATAGACAAAATCCCAATTACAGTTGGAGGTTTCAACATTTTTTTCTCAGTAATTGATAGAAGTAAATGGAAATCAGCCAAAATACTGATAACTTCAACAACATTACCAAATGGCTTGATCAAACTGACATTTACAGAACATACCATCCAATAACAGAAGAATATACATTTTTTTTCAATTTCACACTAAAGATTGCCTCAGAGAGACTATATGCTTGTCCATAAAATAAGTCTTAATAAATTGGAGAAGACTGGGAAATACACAATATATTCTCTAACATAGAACTCAATCAGGAATTAATAACAGAAAACTAAGAGGGAAATCTTCAAGTATTTGTGAATGTAAAGTTACAGTTCTAAATATCCCATATATTTAAGAAAAAATCCCAAAGGAAATTAGAAAATATTTTGAACTAAGTGAAAATGAAAATATAACATGTCAAAATCAGTGAGTACAATTACTTTTTTTAGGTCAATTTATTGCTTTAGATGTTTATATTATAAAATAAAAGGTTTAAAATCAATAGTCACTAATAGGCCAAAAGAGTTTATAGAGATTTTTTTTTAAAAAAAGAGCAAATTAAACCCAAAGTAAGTAGAGGAGAGAAATAATGAAGACAAGAGAAGGAAAAAATGGAATAGAATTTAAAAATAAATAAATAAATAAAATTAAAAACGGTTTTTGAGAAAAAATAAAAAAATTCACATTCTAGTGTCAAGAAAAACAGAAAAGATACAAATTACCAATATTAGGATTGAAAGAATGGGCATCACTACAGGTACCACAGATATTAGTAGGATAATAACAACAATATTTTAGACAATTCAATGTAAAATAATTCAACACTTGGGTGAAATAGAAACATTCCTTGACAGATAAAAATCAACAAAACCAAACAAAAGAACCAAGTAAAAGATATAGAATTTGTAATTCAAAATCTTCCCATGAGAAAACTGGTAGATTGTTATCCTAGTGAATTCTACCAATGATTTAAGGAAGAAATAAAACCAATGCCACACAAAGTCTTTCAGAAAATAGAGGAGAAAGAAAAACTTATGAATCTATTATCCAAACAAAGACATAAGATATATGTCCTCAGGCTAGGGGAACAAAAGCAAAAACAAACTATTGGAACTACACCAAAATAAAAAGCTTTTGCACAGCAAAGGAAACTTTTAAAAAAACAAAAAGGCAACCTACTGAATGGGAGGAGATGCTTTGTCCAAATCATATGTCTGATAAGGGTTTTATATCCAAAATATGTAAAGAACTTATACAACTCAACACCAACAAAACAAATAATCTGGTTAAAAGATGGGCAGAGGACCTGAATACACATTTTCCCAAAAAGACATACAGATGGCCAACCAGACACATGAAAATTTCAATATCACTAATCATCAGGAAAATGCAAATCAAAACCACAAAGAAATATCACCTCACACCATTCAGAAGGTCAGTATCAAAAAAGAAAGAAACAAGTGTTGATGAAGATGTAGAGAAAAAGAAACCCTTGTGCACTGTTGGTGGGAATGTAAATTGGCACAGCTACTATGGAAACAGTATGGAAACTCTCCAAAAAAGTAAAAATAGAAATGCTATATGATCCAATAATTCTACTACCGAGTATTTACCCAAAGAAAAACACTAACTCAAAAAGATACATTCCCCCCTATATTTACTGTGGCTTTTCTTATAATAGCCCAAATATGGAAGCAACCTAAGCATCCAATGATAGATGAAAGGATAAAGAAGATAAGGTAGATACACACAGTGGAATATTACTAAGCCATAAAAATGAATGAGAGCTTCCCATTTGTAACAACATGGAGGGACCCAGTGGATATTACACTAAGTGAAATTAGCAGACAGAGAAAGACAAACACCATATAATTTCGTCTACATGTGGAACCTAAAAATAAAACAAATGAATAAACAAACAAAGCAGAAATAGACCTATAAATACAGAGAAGAAACTGGGGGAATGGGCAAAATGGTTTTAGGGGAATGGGAGGTACAGGCTTCCGATTATGGAATGAATAAGTCATTGGGATGAAAGGCACAGTATAGGGAATATAGTCAATGGTATTATAATAGTATTGTATGGTGACAGACGGTAGCTATATTTGTGGTGAGTGCAGCATAACATACAGAATTATTGACTCACTATGTTGTGTACCTGAAACTAATGTAACATTGTGTGTCAACTATACTTCAATTAAAAAATAATATAAAATGACAGAACAATATCTCTTACAAACATACATTCAAAAATTCATTTATTAGAATACCATATCTAGTTATACTAAAATCAGAATATAGCATAATCAAGTAGAGTTTATGCCAAGAAAGCAACACTGATTTTATATTTGGAAATTAATCAGTATAAGTCATCATGTTAACCAAATAACAAGAAAACCATTAATTATTTCAATAGATACAGAAAAAAATTTTCATAATCTTCAATACCCATTCATGGTAAAAGTTCAGCATTTTTTCCCCTGTATCCATGGAATGCTACTTTCCATGGCTAGATTTCCCTCCTTTTGTAATACTACTGATATCTGAAATTGAGAATATCAAAAGTAAAACATAATTTCCAGATTCACCTACTGTCTATAGGGGTAACAATTAAAGATGAACAAATACTGGGGTGTCTGGGTGGCTCAGTCGGTTAAGTGTTTGACTTCGGCTCAGGTCATGATCTCACAGCTTGTGAGTTCGAGCCTCACGTCGGGCTCTGTGCTGACAGCTCAGAACCTGGAGCCTGCTTTGGATTCTGTGTCTCCATCTGTCTCTGCCCCTCCCCCACTCACATTCTGTCTCTCTCTCAAAAAAAAAAAATAAATAAATATCAAAAAAATTTTTTTAAATGAACAAATGCTACAATCAAAAAGAATGAAATCTTGCCATTTGCAACAATGTGGATGGAACTAGAGTGTATAATGTTAAGTGAAAGAAGTCAGAGAAAGACAAATACTGTGTGATTTCACTCATATGTGAAATTTAAGATACAAAGCAGATGAACATTAGGGAACGGAAGCAAAAATAGTATAAAAACAGAGAGGGAGACAAACCATAAGAGACTTACACAGAACAAACTGAGGATTGCTGGAGGGGCTTTGGGTGGGGGATGGGCTAAATGGGAGAAGGGCATTAAGGAGGACGCTTGGGATGAGCACTGGGTATTATATGTAAGTGATGAATCACTGAATTCTATTCCTGAAATCATTATTACACTACATGTTAACTAACTTGGATTTAAATTTAAAAATATATACTAGATTGTATGGCAACTTGTGTTCGATAAATTCCATCTGAAATTCTTTATTATCTCTCAGCTTCTAGACTCTCTGATCCATTTTACTAAGAATTGAAGAATCATTTGGACTTTAGTTTCCTTCTTAGAAGTCTGTTGCAAATACAAATTATTATTCAAGTCAGTGGTCCCAGGAATTAACCTCAAAGTCATTTACAAAGTATTCCTTGATTACCTGAATGCTTTCAAGTTTGAGGCATGCAATGTTATGCTCTTGACTGGAATGCCCTCCCCTTTTTCTATATACAGGAGTTTACAAACTTTTTCCAGATAGTAAATATTTTAGGCATTGTAGGCAAGAGGGTCTCTGTTTCAAATATTTAACCCTGCTGTTTTAGTGTGAAAATAGTCATATAGAATACATAAGCAAATCTATGTAGCTGTGTTCCAATAAAACTTTATTTACAAAAACAAGCAGTGACCTGCATTTGGTGTGTGGGCCACAGTTTACTGACCTTGTTCTTTGTATCTTTTCACTCATTCAAAAGATTGCTCAAAACCTATTTTATAGTTATGACTTGGAAGACCAAGCCACCTTGCTTACTGTCTCTAATATTTGCAGTCATTCTGGAAGAATAAATAAGAAATTTAACTAAGTGTGTGTGGAGGAACTACTAAGAAATGTTATCTGTTTATTTGCCTTCTTTCTGCTATTAGAGTTCAATTACTAAGGACTAGAATCCCAGGTCTCCCATTTCTATGCACACAAAAGATGAACAAAAAATAAATCATGATTATAGTAATGAAGATGATGCTAATGTAAACTTTTAAAAAGTATGCAATGAGTGCCTATAATGAAAAAATCTCAATAAAGACAAGAACATACACTTTAAAACTTTGCTTGATCCGTTCCTGGAAGGATCAGGTAGTTTGTAGCATAGCTAAAGGAAAAACAAGACACCCACTCAATGTTAAGCTTCTTTCTTTGGTTTCTAAGACTGGATGAATGGACACAATGAAAAATAATATATAAATAAAATCCAGCATACAGTATGTGCATAGGGCTATGTTTGGTACATATATGTTTATGTATGTAATATATGTAAATATGTTTCATATTTACAACACTTATTTGGGCTACTTGATAAGAATTGCAATAAAGAATTCATCCAAGAACAAATACCAGCATTAAAACACAACACAAGTGCTTTTAATTAAGAGTTAGTTTTAAAATGTTAGCTAAATACTTCCACAACATTCCATTCCCCCTAATAATCCACTGACAAGTTCTCTTGATCAAGGTCCTATGTATCTTCAGCAGTGAGATAAACCTCATTCCAATAAAAAAGTGGTCATATTATTATAGTTCCCTGGATACTGCATTTAGCACACATAAAGGTCACACATCTCTGCCTTGCTGGAGAGCACTGGCTCACACATGATTTGTTGGATATGCCTAAGAGAGTTCTGGCTCAGTTTGGCTTATTTGGAAGTCACGAGAATTGAACCTACTTTTCCATTCCCATACTAAAGCCTCCATGCAGTGCCGGTCATTACCATTCCCTCTGACCATGTTTGTGTTGAAGTCATAAGTGAGCTTCCCAAAAGCAGCCTGGTGTTTCTCCCTCCCACACAAATTGTCAGAGTCTAAAGTCTCATCAGCTAAATCAAAAAACTTTTACAAATGTATATTAGAAGAAATATAAAGTATCAACACAGGCAGGCAGGCAGAAACCTATATTTTTAGTGCCTTTGCTCCCCAACCTAACTCTCCTTTGGTTAACATTTAATTAGCTTTTCAGGGTACATTCTTGACAAGAGTTCATTGCTGTATTTTCACTGCCTAGCACAATTCCTATTATATGTCTGTTTAAGAAGCAAATCTGTTATCTTAAAAGGACAGATACAAATTTACAAGAAATTGCATTCCATCTCTCAATTGTAATCTATCTTACCATCTATTATGAGATTATTTTCAAAATTTCAAGTTGAACTTCTTATACTTTTTTTTTTTTTTTTGGATCAACCAATACCGTATGGCTAGGGTAGAATGATTAATATAAGAGATTAAAAAAAATACTCTTTTCATCTCTACTAATAAGAAAAACAAAGGCCCACAGGGAGAATATACTTTCCATTTCAATCTCAAAGCTCTTATAATTCATTCATGAAAAATCTCTTTTCTTTATACAATTTAGGAAAGCAAAGGGAATTTATCCTAGCTTATTAAACAGAATACCTTCATACTTGCCTGTGTTATGTGTATTTTTCTTTTCAGTCCACATAAATTTGAGCACAGACATGGCATGCCTGGACAAAAACGTTATAGTTTAAGGAGTCATTTGCATTCCAGATTCCAAATGAATTTACTCTTTTCCATATTTAGAATCAACATTTGGAGTAGTCAGGCTTCCATGAGTCCTGCCAACTGCACTAATGATTCAGGTAAAGGGAGACCCCACGTAACTGAGGCACCAGTCCTTGCAGCTATGGATAAGTCTTCCTGAGCACTATTGAGGCAGGGAGGGGGTACTATTTGTCTTTCTGTATTTGATCCCTTATGTGTGAGAAATATATGCCGCTGTGGCTTGTCCAGACTGCTCTAACTCCACTACCCCAAGGTTGCCTTTTGGTTCTTTCTTTTCTCAGTAGTGCAGTTTCTAAAGGAAGCTGATATGTTCTTACTTTAGTTGGAAGAGAATGCTATTCAAGGGTTGAATAGAGTGCAGTGGAGACAATTTACATTCTGTCAAAATTCTCAGAGCAAGAAGATAAAAAGTAAATGAATCAAAAGAAAAGGGGGAAAATGTGAGTGAACTAATCACTGTTGTTAACAGGTGCCCATCATGCGCCCTACACTGTGCAGGCCGTGTAAACCAACAAATGAAAGGTTAGATAGATATTTTAAAAAAGAGTTATTTTTCTTCACTTGTTTATAATCTAATGGAGAGGCAAAATTTACCCATCTGGAATAGCAAAAGTATAAATGTCACTGATACTTATACTAAGTGTAATAGACATTCAAAAGCGTGGGATAGATTGTGTTATATTGTTATGTAGAGTTAACTGTGATTTTCCTGTGAGTGACATTCAAAAGGAATGTTTGTTGACAACCTAAGCACTTACTAAGACATCATCTTGCTTATTCAAACTGCCAGAATTAAACCCTTCTCTCAGAGCTAAAGCTAAAGCAATCAACCAAACTCTGGAGCTGGACCTTTGCACTCAGGTTTTGACTTTGTTAGATGTGTGGCCCTGGGTGAGTTACTTGACCTCTTGTGCTTTGGTTTCCACATTTGTGAAGTGAGGTATTTCTAGAATGTTCCTCATAGGATTATAGTGAGGATTGAATAAATTCATATCATCTCGAGTACAGTGCCTACAGGTACCATAGAAGTATTCACTATTATTTCCAGTAAGGTGCCTGATCGTGAGCATTGTATATTTACTATTATTTCTGGTTTCTCTCACCACATGGCTGACCTTCCCCAAAACATCACCTATAATAAGGGAACGATAGACAGGCACAGTGTCTTGCAATTGGAAATTGTACAATTGCTGAATGAAAGAATCCAAGGCAAGCAGGGTACAGATAGTTTAAGTGTGCCAAGAAGGCAGAGGAATATACGATGTGACAAAATTGGCCCGATTCTTCCATTTCTTTGAGTGAGGAAATGGTTATCTTAGAGAGTTAAGATTTCACATCCACAGGTTGACGATTAAGATCAAACTATTGCAACTATGTGACGGCGTGCTATTTTTTATGGTTGGCTTTGCTATCTGAGCCTGCGCCAGCCAGAGAAGTCCTGTGTGCACCACTACTTTTTTCTCCCTGAAGGTGTCATAAGGATGAATTTGCTCAGTGTCCTGAGATTTTGAAAGATCATCGTCAGTGCTGCACTGCGGGAAAGCAGTAGGAAATTAGACAGGATAACCATATTTCCTCAAATCAATCAGCTACTAGTTTCATTTTCTTTACAGGGAAATTTTACACTCCCTTTTCTGCTAATGAAAAACCAGCAAGTTCATACCTACCTCTGCAGCTGAAAGAAGAATGCCCGGTTAGCCTTGGAATAGAAGATAATAGTCTCAGAAAATAGCATATTTTACATTTTGTTATGTTTTGAAAAGTATTTATTGTCATGTTTACCTAATTTGCATGTGCCTTCATAAGGTAGGAAAAGGAGTTGCCTGCATCTTCACTTTTGATGGGGAAACTGACGTAAAGACATGAAATTTTTATCCAGTGAATTTTTCACACCAAAAATGGTGTGAAATGTGTATTTTAGATGAGCCTCAATTCCTTTCTTTCTCTAATCTTCATGACTAAAAGCATGAATTTGCACTTTCACAAATGCTATAGAACTGCAAATTTTAAATTACGTAGACAAAAGGTCTTAATTTGACTCCTTAATGTATATTTTACCGAATTGTATTTGTATCCAAAGGGAATGAAAAACAATTATTTTCTCTTTCTCCCAAGTCCTTTTGAGCCCTGTTCAATAAAGGAGAGTCCCACAGTTCCATAAATGAACACACAACTTCAAATTATATTATCTGTCTCCACGAATTTCCTTCTCATTACTTCTTAGACCTTAACCCTACATAATTGATAATAAGTGGTGACTAGTTCCCACTCCACCCCTGCTCTTCCCCAGGTTACAGATAAGGAAAAAAAAATGCCCGTAAAGAGGAGGAAGTACCAAGAGTTTTTCTGAACTGATAGAAAATGCTCATACTCCATTCTTTTTTAAAAATAATTTATTTTTTAAGTGTATTTATTTATTTTGAAAGAGAGAGAGAATCCCAAGCTGGCTCAGCATCGTCAGCACAAAGCCCGAGGCAGAGCTCAATCTTACCAACTTGGAGATCATGACCTGAGCCAAAACCAAGAGTCTGATGCTTAACCAACTAACCAGGTGAGCCACCCAGCCGCCCCTCCATTTTTATCGAGTCATTAATTTATTTTTACATTCCACAAAATATTTACTAAGAACCTATCATGAGCAAAAGCTCTGGAACAAGTGCTGAGAAAACAGATTTAAAAGATAATAATAAAATTTAAGAAGTAAGTACAATAAAACAGGGGCTGCAAGCACTTCTGTCCAGTAGGAGATCTCAACTGCAATGTTGTATTACATTGTATGTTAAATGCTCTGGGATGTCTAAGGACGGCTTCCTGGGGAGTGATATTAACATACGAAAGATCATTTGAGAAAGAGGAAACATCTGTTTCCACTGAATGCCACCGGGTCCACAGCAAGCTGTCATGGTGGAAAAGGTAGAAAATAACAGCTGGGAAGACATGGTGTTCCCCTTCCCCATCCAATGAGGTTTTCCTATAGAAGAAATCAGCATTAAGGCAGCTTTGAAGGGAAAGACTACAAGCTGAGATAAATGGGTGGGGCCGGTGGGGGCTTCCATTCACCTTTCACCTTGGAGTTCTGGGAAGCAATGCCCGAATGCCCAAGGCAAGTCTGGACACCCCCCTTTCACTACTTCAGCTCCACACGTGTTTCCAGATTCAATGGACAAGTTAGGCAGAAATCAGTAACCCTGAGCCATAAGAAAAAGTATGCAAACAAAGCACAAGAAAGGTGAGGCCCTGGTCAAGAGCAACAGAGGAGAAAATAGATACAAATAGAAAGGAAGACTCACAAAGTGTTATTTTATCTGCTGTTTTTCCCTGTGCTGAGATTTTAAGACTTTTAGGAAGCAAGAATGGATTTTAAAAAGCTGATATAGGTAAATAAGATTTGCTTGTTTTACTGTTGATAGGATTTTATCTGTCTTTTGTTATTTTGCTTTTCTCTTTCTTCCTTCCCTTTATGTTTTTGAAGCAACTGATACCCTCCCAGAGGGGGACTTTTCACAGAGATACGATACCAAAAAAAAAAAAAGTCAAATGAATATCTCTTAATCTAATAGTCTAACCAGTTCTGATATACTCAATGACAATAAGTAAATAAATGAATAAGCAACAAATAAATAAATGGCTTCAGTAGTTTTAACATTATAAACAGGACACTGACAAGACTGTGGTCTGGAATAGAATGATAACAGAATCAAAGTGGGGAATGATAAGGAGTGATAAAGGGATGAGTCTATTAGTACTAATGTGTCTAAAAGGAGGGACACTTAAGTGCTGACAGTGCAGAGCCTGCTTGGGATTCTCTCTCTTTCCCTTTCTCTGCCCCTCCCCTGCTCATGGGAACTCTCTCTCTCTCTCAAAGTAAGTAAACTTTATAGTATATGTAAAAGGAAAATTCCAAGTTCATCTCAGTATCAGCAGGTGGTGAGGGCTGTTTCAGAACTCTAGAGGAGCATCAGATTCAGACTATGATCTAGGCTGAGGCCTTAGCTACATAACTATAAAGGGAAGTTAGTATGAGAGATGTTCAAGTGGTATTTCTTTTGGAGCAGTAGTTAATCTTTAATTAGAATATTGGGAATGAGGTGAGAATTGGAGGTGAAATATAACTCTATGTTAGTGGAATTCTTTTTATATTAGCTAAATTCTTAATGTTGAGTGATATTAAGGATAAAAGTAATCAAATATTTTTTAACATGACATGTCTGCAATTGTTGATTAGCGGTCTGAAGTATATGATAATTATTCTAAGATAGGGTTTAGAAGCTTAGGACAAGAACCTGAGCTCCTGGTGGGAAATAAACATGACCATCTTCCCATCCCAGTATAACCCACTGGGTTTTTCTTGGGGGTGAAGGGCTGTCTACTCTGATTAGTCAGACTTCCACTTTGATTGATGGGCCTCAGCCACTCAGACTTTTAAATATTCTGAATAACATCCCTAGAATCATCTCCATCCCTGAAATGTGATCTAATAACAAGAACAACAGCTCTGGTCAAGTGATATTGTTTGCTCCCAGCTGAATATTGTATAGAACAATCTTGCTGTTGTAATACTGTCTCTCCAGATAGTGAGACCCATCAGCTAATAGGATCTCCTGGGAACTGTTTTACTAATATGAATAACTAAATGAAGCCAATATATTATATAGTAATTATCAAGGACACTGGCCTTGAGGAAACCAGGACTGTTCATTGGCTGGTAAGAGTCCTTGAGGAAATCTAACTGTCCTGACCCCCTCACATCAGGCTTCCTGTTCCAGACCTCTGGAGAAGATGTGGGACCTTCCCCAAATCAATAATGCCAAAGAAGTCTGTCATACAACTAAGAAGAAATCTCCATGTATTTTTGGACTCTTTGTATCTCTTCTACTCTACTCAGTACTCAAGTAATAATGCTTCCAGCCGCTGCCACTATCGTGCACAAACCCCTGGCTTCATGTACTGCCAACTCTGGAACTATCTAACTTGTTGTGTCATGTGTAAGGAATGGCAGCCAGAGAGGTACTTAAATATGGCATTAAACATGCAAGTGGACATCAGTCCACTTAGGAACTAAGCAGCAGGGACAAGTTCCAAATAGCAGATGTGATCTGGAGTAAATTCTCCATTTAGAGCAGAGACTAATGGCCTCACGCAGCTGCTCCCTGAAATCTATATGACCTTCAGGAATCGAGCTCTCAGCAGGCAGAGGGAGTGGAACTGCAAAAGAAAGTTGAGGACAGGTCCATAGAAAGTCCCACTCTTCTGTATTCAGTGAAGGGCTTTTTTTTTTCTTTTACAAGAAAACAAATTTCTTATTTAGTTTTTTTGTAACATGTTTTATTACTTTCCTTGTATTGACGCATGTCACAGAACCCCATGGAATACACTGGGCATCTGTTCTGAGTCAGAAGGAAAAACTATCATGGATAAATAAGTCTGGCATTCCTTGTGTTCCTTAGACACAGCTGACCTCATGAAGTTTAGATTTTTCTCTCATTTATATTTATAAATGATTTTCATAGCTTCTACCTTCTGAGATACCTGGTCCCAAATGAAAAACAAAAACAAAAACAAAACCAATGTCAGATAGTGGCAAGTTCTTTAAAAAAAAAATTTTTTTTTGTTTACATTTATTTTTGAGAGACAGAGCATGAGCTCTGAAGGGCAGAGAGAGAAGGAGACATAGAATCAGAAGCAGGCTCCAGGCTCTGAGCTGTCAGCACAGAGCCCAACTCAGGGCTCGAACCCACAAACCGTGAGATCATGACCTGAGCCGAAGTCGGTTGCTCAACCGACTGAGCCACCCAGGCACCCCAGATAGTGGCAAGTTTTTAAGGCAGGACAGGTATTTGCTTTGCTTCACTTGTAGAGCAGCCTGCATGTGACAGCGTGGCTTTGATTTTTCTTCACGTATTTCTGTCTAAACATGCCTGTCAACAACTAGAAAAGAAAATAATCATGTCCTGACCAAAGAGCTGTGCCTGCTATTTCTCCTCTGGGCATTTACTTTCATGGAAAGAGAAATCATATCACACACTACATGTGTGGAACATGAATTTCAATTGCTTACCACCAGACCATGAGTCTTACATGCTCACTTGAAGAATGAATAACAACTATAAACTTTGCAGGTGGAGATGAACTGGTGAAGTTTTACCATGCAAAGGATTTGACCCTGATAGTAAAACCTAGAGCTATAGGGTCAAGTTCTCAAAATCTAGAACAAAACAGAGTTTTAAATGACATTTCAAAATCATAGAAATTTGGTTACCTTTTTCTTCTAAATGCATTTACAGTGACTGTAGGATGGTTTGCTGCTTTAGTCTATGCTGATATTTCTATAAAAATACTTCACTTGAACCCAAAAGCAGAACCAGAAGCAGAGAGAAAAGTTAACAATTATTATTTGTTGGGCATTCACTCATATTAATCAATATTTTCTCACAAACATTTACTGAGGATCTGCTACTCAGAGAAAGTACTACTACGTGCGAAGAATACAGAAATGAGGAGGACAGATAAAGCCCCTGCCCTCCAGGAGCTCAGATTCTAAAAACAGGAAAAGAAAATAAAACACATAAATATAGGATAGAATGACATGTAGTATAGGTGCTGAGGGTAATAACAAAGCAGAAAAAGAAGCTACAACATAGGTGCTCATTAGATGAGTTGTTAAAGGAAACCTCCCTGGTGTGGGTGTGTGGGAGAAGTAATTTCAACGAGTCAAATAGCCAAATAAGAGTTAGGAGCATAGAGTATGATTTTATTTTGTTAGAGAAGATAACATAAATTTTAAAAATACAAAAAATTAAAAAATATAAATGGGTGAAGGTCTTTCTCTTTCTCTCTCTTTCTCTTTCTCTCTTTTTCTCTTTCTCATTTTGCCTTTGCCCCTCTCCCCCACTTGTATTCTCTCTCTCTCTCTCTGGGAAAAAAAAGGTATAAGTTTCTAGTTATAATATAAATAAGTTCTGGGGTTGTAACATACAACATGGTAACTATAGTTCACAATACTGTATTGTATATTTGAAGGTTACTAAGAGAGTAGATCTTAAAAGTTCTTATCACGAGAATAAGAATTATAACTATTGAAGTGATGGATGTCAATGAAACTTATTGTGGTAATCATTTCACAATGTAAACATGTATCAAATCGTTATATTGTACACTTAGAACTAAAGCAGTGTTGTATGTCAATTATGTCTCAATAAAACTGGAAAAATAGATAAACATTCAATGACATCGCCTAAATTCGCAAAATTATAAACATTTTTGGCGTATTTTCTTCACACAGTTCTGTGACGTGGATAGAAGATACGAATGTTATTCTCTCTCCTTTTACAGATGGTAAAACTGTTAAGTAATAACAAAGTCACATAGTTTGTAAGAGGTAGAGAGCCAACATCATGAACAAAGACTTCCCGACTCCAAAAACAGCATGTGTTCAAAGTAAAATTTTTATCATCTATAACCAAAACTAGGTATTGAGCTTGGTCGAGGAGCTCTTTTATTATAGATTGGAAACCAACGTGGACCTGCCTGTTATTGCTTGCACTGCTTGTGGACCCCGACTGGAAATCCATGCTTGTGTTTTCTGCCCATGCTCTCTTCTTCCTACAGCTGATTCTAACTAGAATGGACCCATATCCCAGGAAGACCTGATTAAGTTATCCAGATGCCATTTGGTAAGAGTTTGGACTAAGAGGTCAGTAATCTTTAGACAATGGATTTTATAGCTGAGCTGAACTTCAGTGGAAAGAGCTCTAATGAGCTGTCTGCACAAGTAAAGAATAAGGAAGGATCACTGGGAGAAAGAATAAAAGAAGAAGAAAAGAAAGGAGTAAACTAACACTAAGAAACAGGGACAACAGAATCTTCCTTGAAGAAAGGGTGGAATCGCCCTAGATTCTGCTTCAAATTCTCTACTGAAGCACATACCATTTGTTGAAACTATAGCATTGGTAGCTGGACTGAGAAGACCATTGATTTTTATCACAATTAATATCTCTAGGGATAAAATTCCTACACCTAAATGACTCTTATTGACAAGGATGAGATAGGAGCTGGAGAACTGTCATCATTTGTTTACTGGTAGAAGTAAAAATCTACTGGTAGATCATCTAGAAATCTCTTCTGGGCTCCCTTTTTCAACTTCTCTACTCATTGTAAAGAGTGATAGCATTTCAGAACTGGAAGAGAACTTAGAGCTCATCAAATCTAAGTAGGTCAAGATATTTTCCTTTTATTTAGGCACATAATATTCCTGTGAGGTTGGGGCAGGCAGAGAATACGGATGGAGAAACTTAGGCACCAAGAGGCTTCATTCGTGTCATGAAGCTTATATTTGGCAAGGAACTCCTGGCTTTGAGTCCTGTGTCTCTTCTTCAGCAACAGTTACAGGGCATACTTTATTCTCTTAAAACACTCCCCAGAGACACTCTGCTAAACTTGGAGTGAACAGCAAGGCTTAAGACTTTCTACTTTAGAATAACAACTTGCCAGTGGACCCACATAATAGATAGATCTTGAATGAATGCAAATGAAACAAAAAGTAGGAACTGGTAAGGGGAGGCTATTCTGGGGTCTAGTAGCTTCCACAATTGAACATGTTCCAGAAACTAAGCTTGCTTCCTGGTTCTATCCCTGTTTATTGGGATGAATTGCTCAAGTCGTATAGTTTCTCAAGCCCCGCTTTCATCTTCTAGGCAGAAATAATAGTACTGATCACCAGGATGCTATGAGGAATACAAATGAAAAAAAATAAAAGGAGCACTGAAGGCACAAAGAATGATGGAATCATGGACTGATAGAGCTAAAAAGAGGTTTTGACAAATAATCTAACTTTGAAATATAGAATAAGATGAAGAATATTCCTCTGCCTTGGTAGCTATTAGAGGTATGAATACATATATTCTTCTATCTCCAGAATGCTTTCTCACACAGTTGGGAAAAGTACAGAATGGAGAAGGATTCACCAGTCTCCTCCCACTGCTCCCCTCTATTCTGGGGCTCTTTGATCAGTCCAAGATGCGGGATTGACTAGGAGAGCACAAGTAGCCATGGAATAGGGTAAAATTATTTCTGCAAACTTTTCATCCATTCCTTATCCTTTCAGTCTTCCCCACCCCAATGCCCAGCTGTCCTCCTCACTATATTTTACCATATTCAGTATGTGTCTTTATGCCATACATGATTTTCCAAGGCTACTGACTTAAATGTTGTCCCCCAAGAAATAAGCTTCATTTCCCTCTAGCCTTACAAAAGTAATAGCTATCACATAAACTTCATATACTCCTCCACAAACACTAGTGGAGTCTTATAATTTATTAGGTACTAGCTTCAGCTTATACACAGTCTACTCATACCACAGAAATTCTTAGCCAGATGAAATATAGCTAGATTTCAAAAGATGACAGTGCTAGAACTGTCAGATACACTACAAGTCAATAGAGCCTGGTATTTACAAGCCCCAGAGACTGAGAAGGAGACGATCCATGTGGGACAAAGCTGGGGCTTAATGTGCCAAATAGGGGCAGGATCTGACAGTGGCCTTGACCTTTCTGTTCTCTGGCCAGCTGCTCAGCCTGAGTTGTCATCAATGGACATAGGAACATAAGGGAAGCTCAACTCTCAGCAGCCCCATGAAGTTAGGGGATAAGAGTAACCAGCATATATTGATCTGGGAGGGAAAGGCAGAGAATCTGAAAGGGAGAGAATCTGAGGGGAAGCTTGTTCCCTCTGTGCCCAAAAGACAAACAGTTCTTTTCAAAAAGTAGAATGAAGTCAAAGGTGTACATGTGACCACAGATTGAAGAACAGCTAAGTGTTTACAGATTTCTCCACTGATGTTCAGAAAGATGCCCCATTTTTCTCTATTCAGTTGAAGTGGCTTGCCTTCAATTCTCACAGCACTTGTTATGAATAAACCAGACTGGCTTTGTTACCATCTGAAATTCTATAACAAGTATTTTTCGGCCCTGGCTAGCATAAGGAGAATAGCAGAATTCTCACCACTGCAAAGTCCAAGTAAATCAGAATACGAACCCACTGTTGATATATTTTCTTTTGACACACACAATTTTACTGAAACTGCTGACTTGGAATCTGAATGTAAATATGTTTTACCTGAAAATTCTATGAGGACTTATGGCTTCAGGAAAGTCCATTATACCCCTATTGCTGTAATGCCATACTGCCCTCTGATTCTGAATTCACTATATTCTTACCTCTAGAAGCCTTTTCAAAAACGTTCATACTGTAATCCCAAATATGAACCCCTTTTTCTTTATTATTCACTTTGTAATTGTGCACCAATGCCAAATATGAAAGATGCTTCATTTACTACCATAGCTAGCAGCATATCCATTCCCAGATTTCTGAGACAACTATCAAGATCTATATCTCAGTCTATGTGCAAAAATATCATGGGCTGTGTGTAGATCTCTGTTTTCTAGGAAGGTACGTGAGTGGAAATTGGCAAATTGCAATTGCACTTTAGAGTGTCTAGTGAAATTATCTTGGATCCTTGATGTATGGGAAAGCGGTTTGGAAGGCTGACCAGACCAGACATTGTGCGTGCTCATGCCAGGGAAGCCAAAGCAATACACTGACCCATTCCAAACCATTGGGGGAAAAGCTGCTTAATTAGGGAAGTCTGTAGTTCTGAAGGCTGGGTGATTTAAATGCTCAGTGGGGAAAGTTATTGGTCAGTTGATAGGTCAGCCATGGTCTGAAGACTTTTTCTCTTAACATAACAATTTGTCTTCAGACTTTTTAAAACCTCCAGTAGACTCCACACCAGCCAAATATTTAGTGGTTTTATGAAGTTTTTTGGTATTCATGTCAACTGTAGTTCTTCAGAAACCCATTTAAAATGTTGTTTCTTTTCCATATGGCATTCTGAAAGGGAACAGGGGATTACAAATTTACAATTGTGACAAAAAAGAATGCTCTTTGTAACTATTTCCGTAACTTTCTAAACTTCTTAAATGAGTTTGATTTATATTGTGCCAAGACAAAATATCATATTTATCACTAAGAGTGTGATTAAAAAAACAACAACAACATATATTCCCTTGGCAACTGGAATAACTGTATGTATGGTAGGTTATAGGCTTTTAGTTTTTATCTTTTGCTATGTTTTTAGGTTTGATTAACAGATTCCGTAAATGAGGCTTGGAGGTTAAATCATCTGTTTCATCTCAACACTTTGAAAGCATGTTTAGCACTATTTTAAAGTCTAGGATCCAGAGCACTGTTTGAAAAGTTGTTCTTAGTCTCCCTTATTGTCTTATTATGCAAACCGGGGGCACCACATTTTCTTAGATTTTCAAACTAATGTGGCTATAACTTTTCCCATTTTCATGAATGTGACTCTATAAGACAAGCCAAATAATGTACCTTTCTGAGAAGCCTTGAGGTCTCTGCCAAGCCCATGGCTCCCTTTAGGGTGGTTCTCCATCCATAGATTGCTATACGTTATATCCTGTGATCCTCACTCCTCCCCCAACTCTGACTGCAGCTTCTGCAGCAAAAGAATGTGTGTCCAATCCAAAGACAGCCATCCATAGACTAGGCAAGGGCAAGAAAGGGTCCAGCTGTGGAAATCTACTCAACCAAATGGTGGAATGACTGATCCCATCAAAGCTCTCACTTGGAATCTGACTGGGAGATGTACAAAATTAGAGTGAGCAGTGGGAAAAGGATTTGAGAAATAAAAGAAAGAGTAGAAGACACACCAAGGGGTAGAAGACTGAAGGCAGCAAAAAATACATAGAGAACAAGGAAGCAGGAAAAATGAACCATGAACATGGCAGAATACCATTGGGGTTGCCATGTATCACCAGAGCTGAAGATATTATAAATACTGTTGCATTCTGATTAACTCTCCAGTTCTCTGTCAGTTTGGCTCTGGAGTTACTGAGACTGGCTCATTTCCTTCTTACAACACAACTCTGTTAACGGGGAAACAAGAATCAAGCTTTTTCCAGTTTCTGACAAGTGGTATTAGAACTCTAATACTTTATTTACTATGAAATGAAACACCTATTTTGTATATCAATGTTCTGCTAATTTCTATGAGGACTATAAAAGATGAAAACATGTAATTACTGTTCTCAAGGGATTCATTAGTTTGAACAGGTAAGACCATAGAGAGTATTGACGCATGCAGTGAAGGGTTAAAGTTGGGCACTCTAAAGCCAGACTGCTCACTTACAAATCCTGCACCAATGCCCTGGGCAAGTTACTTACCTCCTTGTGCTTAGGTTTCTTAGTCTGTAAAATGGGGCAATACTCTACAGACTACTGCTTAATGTTCTTGTGACGATTACATGAGGTAAGATCTGTAAAGGGCTTGGAACAGAGCTCAGAATAACAGATTGCCTACACCCTTCCCAGTATCTGAGGTCTCTGTGGAAAAGGAAGGAATTGGGTGGATTAGAAGCAACTCTGCACCAACCCATTTCTCATGGGAAGACAATCTATACCCTAAACCAGACAGCGTGGTTGGAGAGTTACACCTAGATTCCAAGTCAACTATCTATAAAACAGATACCCACTCAGTGACTTTGGTGCTTGACATGGAAGACCCCTCCCCTCATTGGTTACTCACATTCCAAGGAAGGAATTCGGCTCCCCTGCCTTATCACCCTCTCTTTGCTCTCTCTTTGCCAGACATCTGCTACATATGCTGGTCTGCTTCATCTTTCCCCACATGATCTTGTTCTCTCCCCCTCCCTTCACTCCTCATACTTTCTTACAGGAAAGAACCAGGGGCAATTTTCTTTACAACATATGTAACCATGCAAAACATATATTTCCCATTTGGCTCTGGTATGTTCATGAGTCGATCAAGACCATCTGTGCTTGCATATCCAATATCCCCCAGTCTACCCCACTCCCTAAATCTAATCCTTTCTGTGTAATTTAACAGGGTCTTTGTGCTACAAAGCCCTTAATAATTTTTAAACAAAATTGCCTTAATACATAGCAATTGCTAAATGCAATGCGGAAATATTTATTTCTCTTGCCAGCTATAGATTCCAGAGTCTGTGGCTGCCTTGCACAACTTGCAGAACTCTATGTGATACAAACCGTACAAGACACATTTCTTAAAATCTACTCCTTTGGGGAGTCAAGCAACACATCACATTAAATTCTATAAGAGAGGAACATTGCAAATTATCAGCAAGTTAATTGCCCAGGGCAAGAACCCAAGCCAGCTCTATAATGTTTAATTTCCCCTTGACCCTTCTATGACTGATACTTGATAGGCAATACTCAGTCTTTCCTATGGCACCTGATTTCTAATTGTTGGCTTGTGCTTATCATCACTGCAAAATACTCAGGCATAAGTTCTACTGACAGACAGGAATCCAGCTGGAAATTAACACCATCAAAGCATCCTGGAATATGTGATATACTATAGTCACGTGTAAGCTCTGAAAATAAAAAATCATTTTTGTAATCTTAGGCTTATAAAATTATTTAAGTGTTCATGAATTTTCCAGGAGATTTGGATATATCAAAATAGCCATTCTTACAGAAACCCCACAAGTTTACCATTGCCTCCAATAAATCTTTTAAATTTTTTGAGTTTTCCTGGACCATGCAACAAATGTTGGTTGAACCCTTTGTTTTATGCAATACACTTGGATAGGTTCTGTGGAGAATACAACAACACATCAGATACACATTTTGGGGCCTCCAAAGCTTACAATCTAGTAGAAGAAATGAGACATACATACATGTGGTAGGCAGATGAATAGTCACCCAATTATGTCCACTCCTTACTCTCTATAACCTGTGAATATGTTACCCTAGCAAAAGAAACTTTGGATTTGTAATTAAGATGAAGGATCTTGTGATGAGAGATTATCCTGGATTATTTGAATGGGTTTGACCTAATCACATAATTCGTCAAAACCAGAGAAACTTTTCCATCTATAGTCAGGAGATGCAAATGATCAATGTTGCTGGCTATGATGGTAAAGGGGGCTATAAGCCAGAGAATTTGAGTGGGCTCTGGAATCTGGAAGAGGCAAGGAAAGAATTCTCCTCTAGAACCTCCAGAAAGAAATATAGTCCTATCCACAACTTGATCTTAGCCAACTGAGAGCCATGCCAGATTTCTAATCTCCAGAACTATAAGGTAGAAAATGTGTGTTGTTTTAAGTCATTAAATTTGTGGTAATTTCTTACGGTAGCAATAAACACCTAAAATGATGCATAAGTTTAATACAAGTTAGAAAGTGCCAATTGATATAGAAGAGATATAAAAAGAATGAGATCTTAAGTGAACATTAGCATGACAAAACCGACTATTTTTCATCTTCTCTTACCCTTATCATTCTTAGTTCAGATTTGTATTCCTTTTGGATTTGTAACAAATAACACCCATATCAAAACAGCATTATTATGTCTTCCTCATCCTCCTGGGAGCGCTGTAGCACAGAGCTAAGGACACCATGCGTATGGGGTGAGCGACTTGTACAAGATGAGAAACTGGCAAACCGGCTAACCCTGCATTGAACAGTTTATACCCAAAAGAAAGTCTCCAAAGTCATGACACAGCCAAAAGTAAGATTCTTGGATCAAAACGATAGATTTGTGATAGAGTCCTACTGATGCTGAATGTCATGCTATCTAAAACCTTGTTTTAATTTTAAAATTTATTTGTATAGCATTCCTGGAGTCCTTAGCAAGATAAAGAAACCGGGTCCAATGGAGCTGTAATTGCCCAAGTGTCTCTGACTAAATGGAAAAGTTTTAAAAAAATGAAAGAAGGAAAAAAACTGAATACAAGTGGGAATCAATAAAAATAATATCTTATGTTTTCACATGAATATTTATGTGTAATCATGCTTAATATTTATAACAATGCTATGAAACTCTTATTATTCTGCCTCACTGATGAGGAAATCAAGGTGCCATACATTCAATGACTTAGAACTAAGAAGTGCCCAAATTTAAGTCAAAGAATAACTAGAAATTCATACATCTTTTTTTCTAATACCCTCCAAGAAAAAGGTCCCTGAAGGACAAGAGCTAGGGATGCTAACAACACTACTACATACCTAGCACTAAATACAATGCCAGCAATAGGAGGAAATCAAAAATAATTGGGAAATGAAGGAATGTTATTCTTCCTATATGCTCTATTACCATGCAGCTCTTGACAAAAATATAAGACAGCATATATTTTGATAAACTCCTTAAGTCATTCTAGCCAGAAATTTTAACCTTTAAGACATATCTACATCCCTTGTGGAGCTTTCATTTTTATTACAATTTTTTTTAACGTTTAGTTATTTTTTTGAGAGACAGAGAAAGACAGAACATGAGCAAGGGAGGGGCAGAGAGAGAAGGAGACAAAGAATCTGAAGCAGGCTCCAGGCTCCAAGATGTAAGCAAAGAGCCCAATGTAGGGCTCAAACTCATGAACTGCAAGATGATCATAACCCGATCCGAAGTTGGACGCTTAACTGACTGCGCCACTTAGGCACCTCTGTTGTTGGACTTTTAAAATTCAGACATCCTGACTTATTTCACTTAGCATAATACACTCTAGTTCCATCCGTGTTGCTGCAAATGACAGAGAAAGACAAATATCAAATGATTCACTCATATGTGGAATTTAAGAAACAAAACAGAGGAACATAGGGGAAGGGAAGCAAAAATAAGATAAAAACAGAGAGGGAGATAAACAATAAGTGTTGCTCAAACACAGAGAACCAACTGAGGGTTTCTGGAGGGGTACTGGGTGGGGAGATGGGCTAAATGAGTGTTGGACATTAAGGAGGGTACTTGTTGGGATGAGCACTGGGTGTTATATGTAAGTCATGAATCACTAAATTCTATTCCTGAAATCATTATTACACTATGTGTTCAAATATTTAAAAAAATAAAATTCAGACATCCAGATGGATTAAAAAAGGGCCCATCTATATGCTGTGTACAAGAGACTCACTTGATATCTAAAGACACACACAGAGAGTGAAGGGATGGAAATGATATTCCATGTAGATGGAAATGAAAAGAAAGGTGGTATAGTAATACTTATATGAGACAAAATGGACATTAAAACAAAGGCTGTACCAAGGGGGAAAAAAAGGATATATAATGATAAAGGAATCAATCCAACAAGAAGATACAACATTTGCAAATATTTATACACCCAATATGGAAGCACCCGAATTTATAAAGCAAATATTAACAGATGCAAATAGAGAAAATAACAGTAATGGAATAACAGTAGAGGACTTTAATACCCCACTTAAGTTAATGGATAGATATCCAGACAGAAAATTAATAAGGAAACAGTGGCTTTGAAGAACACATTCGACCAGATGGACTTAATAGATACATAGAGAACATTTTATACAAAAACAGCAGAATACACATTCTTCTCAAGTGCACATGGAATATTCTCCAAGATATATCACGTTAGGTCAAAAAAAGACTCAATAAATTTAAAAAGATTGAAATCATATGAAGCATTTTTTCCAACCACAATGCTATGAAAGTAGAAATCATTTACACGAAGAAAATTGGAAAAAAACACAAACATATGAAAACTAAACATGCTACTAAACAACCAATGGTGAATAAAGAAATCAAAGAGGAAATCCAAAAATACCTTGAGACAAATCAAGATGAAAACTCAATGCTCCAAAATCCATGGGACTCAGTAAAAGCAGCTCCAAGAGGGAGTGTGAGCAGGAGAGGGTCAGAGAGAGAGGGAGACACAGAATCTGAAGTGGGTTCCAGGATCTAAGCTATCAGCACAGAGCCCAGTGGGGGGCTTGAACTCACGAACAGTGAAGTCAGACCTGAGTCGAAGTTGGATGCTCAACTGACTGAGCCATCCAGGCACCCCAAAATATTTCAAAAAATTAAACAGGAAAGAATTCTTCCAACTTCATTGTACAAGGCCAGCATTATATAGATATCAAAACCAGACAAAGACACTATAAAAAAAAAAAACTACAAACCAGTATCCCTAGTGAACATAGATACAAAAATCCTCAACAAAATATTAGCAAACCAATACAATAGCAATAGCACATTAAAAGAATCATACTGTGATCAAGTGATACTTCTTCCAGGAATGTAATGATAGTTCAATATCCACAAAATAATCAATGTGGTTGATACACTACAGTAACAAAATGAAGAATAAAAATCATATAGTCATATCAATAGATGTAGAAAATGCATTTGACAAATTCAGCATCTATTTATGATTAAAAACTCTCAATATAGTGGATATAGAGGGAAAGTGCCTCAACAGAGTAAAAGCCATATATGACAAACTCACAGCCAAAATCAGACTGAAAGGTGAAAAGTTGAAAGATTTTCCTCTAAAATCAGGAACAATACAAGGATGCCTATTCTTGTCATATTTATTCAACATAGTATTGGAAGCCACAGACAGAACAATTAGGCATAAAGGAGAAAAAAAGTGCATCCAAATTGAAAAGGAAGAAGTAAAGCTGTCACTATTCACAGATAACATGATTTTATATGTAGAAAACCATAAAGCCTCTACCCAAAAAACTATACATAACAAATAAATGATTTCAGTAAAGTTGCAGATACAAAATTAATACAGAAATATGTTACATTTGTATACACTAACAACAAACTATAAGAAAGAGAAAAATAAAACAATCCGATTTATAACTGAAGTAAAAAGAACAAAATACCTAGGAGTAAATTTAACTAAGGAGGTGAAAGGCCTATACTCTGAAAACTCTAAAGCAATGATGAAAGAAATTGAAGATGACATAGATAAACTGAAAGATATACTCATGAATTAGAAGAATTAATATTGTTAAAAATGTCCATAATACAAACCAATCTACAGATTAAATGCAGTCACTATCAAAATGCCAATGGCATTTTTCACAGACCTAGAGAAGATAATCCTAAAATTTGTATGGAACCACAAAAGGTGGTTAGCCAAAGCAATCTTGAGAAAGAAGAACAAAGCTGGAGGTATTGTGCTCCCAGATTTCAAACTATGCTACAAAGCTATAATAATCAAAACAGTATGGTACTGCCACAGAAACAGACACATAGATCAATAGAACAGAATAGGGAGCTCATAAATAAACCTATGCTTACATATTAGTTAATCTACAATAAAGGAGGCAAAAATATATAATAGGGAAAAGATAGTCTCTTTAATAAATGGTGTTGGGAGACTGGACAACTACATACCAAAGAATGACACTGGATTACTTTCTTACACCATACACAAAAATAAACTTCAAATGGATTGAAGACTTACGTGTAAGACCTGAAAGCATAAAACCCTTAGAAGAAAACATGGACAGTAAGTTCTTTTACATCAGTCTTAGTGATCTGTCTTTTTTTTTTTTTTTTTTTTTGATCTGTCTTCTCAAGCAAGGACAACAAAACTAAAAATAAACAAATGGGACTACATCAAACTATATAGCTTTTTCACAGTGAAGAAAACCATCAAAAAAATGAGAACAGAGCCTATTGAATGAGAGGAGATACTCACAAGTAATATATGTAACAAAGGGTTAACATGTGAAGTATACGAAGAGCTCATTAAACTCAACATAAAAAAGATCTGATTAAAAAATGGGCAAAGGATCTGAAAAGACATTTTTCCAAAGAAGGCATGCAGATGACCAACACACAAGTGCTCAACATCACTAATCATCAGGGAAATGCAAATCAAAACCACAATCCAGTATCATGTCACACCTGTCAGAATTACAGTTATCAAAAAGAAAAGAAAGAAAAGAAAAATGACAGTTTTCAAAAAGAAAAGAAATAATAAATAATAAATGTTAGCGAGGACATGGAGAAAAGGGAACCCTCATGCAATGTTGGTGGAACGTAAATTGGTACAGCCACTATGGAAAACAGTATTGAGGTTCTTCAAAAAATTGAAATTAGAACAACCATATAATCCAGCAATTCCACTTCTAAGTATATCTTAAGAAAATGAAAATACTAATTCAAAAGACATGTATACCCTTGTGTTGAATATAGCATTATTTGCAATCAGCCAAGTTATGGAAACACCCTAAATACACATCAATGGATGAATGAATACAGAGGTGATAATATCGTAATGAGATATTACTTAGCCATAAAAAATGAATCTTGCCATTTGCAACAACATGAATGGACTTAGTATCATGCTAAGTGAAACAAGTCATATAGGGAAAGACAAAAACTGCATAATTTCACTGGTACGTGAAATCTAAAAAATAAAACTGATGAACAAAACAGAAACAGACTCATAGATAGAGAGAACAATCTAGTGGTTGTCAGAAGGGATGGGCAAAATACGTGAAGGTGATTAAGAGGTACAATCTCCAGTTATAAAATAAGTAAAATACAAGAATACAATGTACAGCATAGGGAAAATAGTCATTAACACTGTAATTAGTTTTTACGGTGACAGATGGTAACTAGACTCACTGTGGTGACCAATTCATAATATATATAAATATTGGATCACTGTGATGTACACCTAAAATAAATACAATATTGTATGCCAATTATTCTTCAATAAACAAAATTCAGACACCTTGGCCATATTGTGGCATACACAGTTGCTGCTGTGAGACCCCTGTTGTAAGGGACTGTTGTAGCCCCTCTTTGGGTGAGGTCTTACCATGAATCTTTGAATCCTAGTGAAACACAGGTTTCGGGACATCAAAGAACAGAAACCAAATGGTTTTACTCTCTTTTTTCCCCCCTATTAAACAAGGTATTAAATAATTAAACAAATGATACTCAAAACTTTCCAGCCTCTGACATGAATGACTATAGTTCTGGATCATAAACAGATCTAGCTTCCCATGCAACGGAGTACACCCAGGGAAATTCTGCTCACAGGTGACAATCGAATTCTGTTGGTAGAGGAAGAACAATGGGAAATTGAAAAATTGTTTTTATGTTGAAGGGGTCTATATATTTGTATGCATAATTAGAATTTGATGTTTCATGAAAATATTATACCATAATCTTCTTCATTCTTTACTCTGAGGGCCTTGTTTTCCTGTATTATCTAACAGAAACCTAAAACAACGAGCACTCAATTCTAAATAGAGATGGAACTGCATGTTCTCCTGTTGTAATATGTAGTTTATTTTCAACAAAAGGGGGGCAGAGATCTAAGGGAGTTAAAAACAATGGTCACAGTTTATTGAACTCATCTGTTTTCTTAAAAAGACAAAATTATTACCTGATGGTGTTCAGGGTTTTCTTAAGTTCATCTCAGGAGGATGGGCCAGATACAGAGATTTTTGAAAGAGGTCCATAGATCATTTGAATGCACACCAGAATTGATGACCAATGTTCTGTAATCAAAACCCCAAGTTTCCACATAGGTGAACTATGGCCAACCTTTCACTGATCCTTCATAGAATAGGTATGAATCTTGAATCCATAATGCCTTCATTGTCTCAATGAAGCCACTCTTTCCAGTTCTCCTAAATAAAAAGAAAGGGACTGGTGAAACATAGGAAGGTAATATTACACACACACACACACACACACACACACACACACACACACACAACCAAATTAAAAAAAAAAACTTTTTGAAATTGTAGCTAAAAAAGGTTTGGAGTAAAAACAAATTATTTTAAATAGTCTAATGGTAGAATTTTCTCAAAAGGAGAAAAACAAATGTTCAAGTATCTCTTTTGCAAGACAGTCCCAACAATGAGGTCAGTCAAGCAAAGTGGCATTTTTCCTTGGAATTCATTGAGGTATTCAGGTCATAATTGGCTGTGGCATTTGGGAAAATATGGAGGAAGAAACTTGGCTCTAGGAAAGGAGGGAAAAATTATCTCAATGCCCCAGAAGTTCTTTTTTAAACTCCAGATTTGTACTGGGATATTTAGAGTTAGAATTTCCAGTAAAGAAGAGAATGTATCAAAGCTGCAGATTTCAAACAAGAAGGAAGGTCAAGGAGATGGTTAGACAAAGAAAAAAAAAACCTCTGGAATAAACAGTCTTAGATAGTTGAATGGTCAAATAACTTATCTGAATCATAGGAAAGAATGATGTCGTGTCTAAATGTTAAATTGGTGGCAGGTGTCTTGTGCTTCTAGTCTGATTATACATTTCTTGAACACAGGTGTACTGAAAGGATACACTCCCATTAAAAAAGATCCATTTATCAAGTTTAACATGGTAATTATGTATCACATTTCCTCCTTGGAATCTGTCTCACTTTCTTTTTATATTCTTTCCTTAAAAACATTGAGGATTATTAATATTTATAATACACCACTTGATTATATATTTCAGGAGTATGCATTATGTGCCTGGCAGTGTGCCAACGAATATAAGAGCCACAAAAGAAGTAAAACATTGTGTCTACTTACATAAAACTTAAACTGTAATTGTACAAATAGAATTTATATAAATGCAGACATTAAGTAATAATTGTCTATGGGATACCAATTGGAAGCGTAACATGATTTCTAAAATGAGAGGAAGCTATGTAGACTAGGGTATTTGGTGGGAAGACCTCAGAGGGAGATTAGGCTTGACCTAGAACTTGATGAATTGAATGGTGGTGGGAGGCATTAAATAAGAGAGTGTGAAATGAGTGCACAGGCAGTAAAAACCTCAGAGACTACAAGGAGATGAGTGTAACTGCTTGACCACTGGGCTTGAGACATATATATTTGAGATTTGGGACATGAGTCATGGAAAAAGACTGTGGTACAGTGGAATGAGTCCAGATTTTAAGATGAATTCTGATTTTGCCACTATAACCTCAGCTTCCATTTATATGCATTGAAAAAAACAGACATTTTAGTTTCACTTATTTGAAAGTGGCTCCTGACTTATCTCTATTTGAATATTGCTCTTTGGTCTTTATGCTTCTCAAAATTGCTTCTACCTCTGATTGTTCTCTTCCCGGTGCAGGTTACCAACCAGATCTGTTGGGCCCCCTCCACTTGAAAGGCTTCTTCTTACCTGAAGACAATCAGGTTGAACAAGATGCAATTAATACCCTATCCTTTCTCTTTTTCCATAGTGCCATTAGACAAGGCTGTATGGCACAACAAGCTTAGGGCAACGGTCCTCAAATTGAGCAGGAATTATCCGAGGAGCTTCTAAAATTCTGATATCACCACTGGATCAGAATCTCTGCATGGTAGAACACAAACATTAGGATTTTTTAAAGCTCCTTGGTAACTGCAATGTATAGTGAGGTTTGAGAATTATAGCTCTAAAGCAATCATTTGAGATATTCCACTAGACAGTAATGACTGTCACATTCCAGTTTCCAAAGAATGAAATGGAGGAAAAGAGATTTGCTTAAAGAGGTCCCACATCTCAGCTCATGTAGAGCAGCGGCCCTTCCAGCCCAGTTGTCTTTGAGATTTGTCCCTAGGATGAGTTTCAGACCAATCTGCTTCCTCCTTTAATTGACCAATGAGTAGATGTTGAGATGTCTTATAAGGATAAATTATTCTCAGGGATTTTATAGTCTAAATCCATGAAAGGAATACAAATATATTCAAAACTGCCTCATAAATTTCTCACAACTGAATCTAAATTTTACACAATTACACAAAGGTGAATTGTTATCTTCCCTTTATCTCTCATTCCATACCTTTTTCAGTTTGTGGCCACTTTTGGCCCACTCAAAAATAGGAAAAAATTCAATGTTGCACTGTGTCCATTTAATAACACTCTTTTGGCTATACACAGAGTAGCTGAAGTTTGAGGATTATACCTAAAAAGAATTATGTGCTCAAACACTTTGGTTTCTCTGTAAGGAGGAGGAAGTATGGTTAAATTCTTTTAGATGATATCCATTTAAACTTTGGCTAAATTTCTTAGGCTTTCTGAGCTTCCATCTTCTCAACTAGAAAGACAACATTAATATCCAATGGCAAAATTATCAGAATATTGTATCTTATTTATAAAATACTGGATATGAAACACAGTAACATATGGGAGTGTTCAAAAGTTGATCATTATTATTCCAATTTGAATAAATCATAGGTCAGCTTTTCATTTTAAATAGGAAAATAAAAAAAAAATAAAGGAAGCAGGAGGGATGGAAAAAAAGAAATAAAAATTATATTATTTGAATGTACAGTATGTGCCAAACATATGTTAAGGTCTTTATAAATGTTATCTCATTAATACCTACCTATACAATAAGTATTAATATGCTCATTTTTGTAGATGAGAAAACAGAGACCTAGGATTTTGAGAGGGAATGACTAAGCCAATTTAGAAAACAGATTTTAGGCAACTTTTATTTATGAACTTTTCCTGAGCTACTTTCCTCACCCAACCCCATTAGATGTCTATGGTTTCCACAAAGATTTCTGAGTCTTACGTCTGTCTTTAGGAGGCTGAGAGTCTTGCACATATGGATTATGTGCACATATGGATTACTGCACATATGGATTATGTGGGGGGGGTGTGTGTGTGTGTGTGTGTGTGTGCGCGCGCGCGCACATGCCTGTATTTTTCGGGTAAAGAGAGGAATTCAGGTTGAGTTCATTCTATTTTTTCACAGTATATTGTCTCCATTGGTTCATGCGAGAACCATTTCATATCTCGCTTTAGTTTTTTAAACTCCCATTTATTGCCTTTCCATGGGCCTCCAATCTAATGTGTGTTTGATTTATTACCTATTCACTTGTATTCTTAGAATAGCTACTTTGACTGTGTGTGTGTGCATGTACTCACGCAAATGCGCATCTTAAATACCATGTTTTCAACATTCTTCACTCAATATTAATTTTAAAAGATCTGTTCATGTTTCCCTGTATATGTCAAGGATTTCTTCTCTCATTGCATATATTCCACGGTGTGCACTAAACCACACTCCCCAGTGGCAGACACCAAGTTTGGCCGCAATACTTCAATGCCACAAACAACACCATTCTTCTGTAAGCGTATGTGCGATGTTTTCTGCGGTATATATCCAGATGTGAAATTTCTGGGCCACGTGATGAACCTATAGTTGTTTTAACTGAATTCTTCTCACTAGATGATCTATATGTAATCTACTTGAATAGGAGGGTTTCTACTCTATTTCCATATTGTCACCAGCGCCTGGCATTGTCTGAAGAACATGTATTTTAAAATTACATTCACCTCTATTGACGTTAAAATCTAAAGAGAGTCCAAAGAAGGATATCTCATAAATCAATTCAGTTTTTAAAAGAGACTGATTGTTATCCCTTTACCATAAGAGATTGGAAACAGTATGGAGATATGGTTTGTGTCTCCAGTAGAGGAGAGAACACTGCATGCCCTGTATTTGAAAGGAGAGTCAGTGATTTAATTTAATGGGAACTTAAAGCTTCTTTTGTAATCACTGTGAACTGCAAAATAATTTCTAAATGAGAGAGATGAGTTCTAGTGCCTTGGGATGCTGGTTGGCCTGCCAAAGACAAAATGAGGACACTAGAATTTCACATGAGATATGGGTCTGAAAAGGCTGCAAGGCTCCAGTGGCAAATGGACAGTTCATGACCTCATAGAACTTACAAGACAGTGGAAAATACAGAAAGCAAACAATAATTACAAAAGATACTTGTGAGTCTGAGATTGAAATAGTCTTACTGAAATGAGCCTTTGAATCATCTGGATGTCAGAGCCTGGTTACACGGAATCTGTAGCTCATGGGTTCTTATCACCCAGTTTAGAAGGCTTCCCAATTCCCCGTCTGCAAGAAAGATGAAGTACCTTGCTTGCAAAACATACTTTCTAATTCACAATATATCCAGGCCCTTGTTCTTTTTATTTAAGCAACATTCTCTTAATTTTAATTTGTCTGGCATGTCCATATCCATCTTCATGACCAGAACATTATTCAAAGATTAATGGTCCTGAGAGAATAATGTTCTTCACACTAGATTTCTAAGGAGCTGTTCAATCTCTTTTCTAATTCGGCAGTGAGAGTGATGAGCTGGAACAAAAGCAACCTTGACAGGAATTGTCTTCATCTATTATTTTTCCTACATCTCAAGAGGATCTGGTGGGCTCTTGAACTTGCCCTTTGAGCTAAGTAGTTGGAAAGTAGTTTGACTCCTGGCAACTTACCCAGTAGTCTGATAAATGTGTCTTAGCTACCTTAGTTCTGGTTTGTGGGAAACAGCAGAATTTTCTATGGTTATTTTGTGCACTCTTACAAAAGGGAATTATTTTCTTTCATATGTGTGGGCTCTGTAGTCAGGAAGGATTGCAAAGGAAAAATTATATGGTAACAACAAATCTGATTGACTCCCGGGATTTCAAGTATGACAAGCAGTGCTTTGCTCTCCACATTATCAATTTCATGGTGTTTAGAAGTAACTGCTAGGTTTTCTTTTAAGTCTATTAGAAAATATTGGTGTGTGACTAAATGTTGATATGAAACATGGAATAAATTTTAGCAAAAAGGCTGCTCACTTCCTACATGATATGTGAGTTATTATCTGTGTTAAATGAAAAAAAAAATAGTGCTTTTTATTTTACTTTGTGGAATTGAAAGTCTGTAACAAAGGATATATTGAGATTAAAGGAACTCTAGCACTCTCTTTTTTTTCAGCCATCTTTACACTAATAGAGTTAGGCAAATTGTGTAGTTGAGAGGATCCTATAATAATACTATTTATTGGACAGTTTATTTCATTTGCTCATTCATTTATACATTTCACAAATATTTTTTAAGTACTTACTGTGCGATGGATACTCTGCTAAATATTGAAGCTATAATGTCAAGACTTCAGTTTTTAACCAGTGAAGAAGACACAACTCAAACAAAAACCAAGCACATAATCATAAGAAAATGTGTTAAATGTTATAAGAAACAGGGCACTCTGGGAGAACAGAAAGAGAACTAGGCTAAGGGAAATGAAGACAGAGAAAATTATGTTTAAGCTGAGACCTGAAGGATGAAGGGAGTTATGCAGAAAAAGAGAGATGAGGTGAGTAATGCATAAGCAATGGCAACTGCCTTTGGGAATAACACAGACCAAAACAAAGACTGTAGTGTATTCAATCAAGGAAGTACAATGAGTCCTGGTTTCCCTGACCTGGTGTGTGCAATGAGAGGAGGTTGTAAGCAGTGGTCATAATATAAAAGTCTTTGTAAGATATATTTAGGACTTCAGAACTTATCCTAAGATAAACCCTATCCTATCCTTACATAAGTAGTATTATCCTCATTTCACAGATACAAAAATTGGTCTAGAGAGGATACATATGTTCCTATTTATCCAGCAAACAATTGGTCAAGCCAGGTTTTAAACAAGCACTGCCTACCTCCAAAATCTGAGTTTTGCTCTTTAATTTATGGCCTCTCTTCTAATATACATGGGTGGTTTTATCTTGACTAAGTGTTGTACTCAGAGAAACTTTAATACAACATTTAAACATGATTTTTTAGGGGTGCCTGGGTGGCTCAGTCAATTAATTGAGTGTCCGACCGGCTCCTCGGTGAGTTTGAGCCCCACATAGGGCTTACTGCTGTCAGCCTGTCAGCACAGAGCCCACTTTAGATCCTCTGTCTCCCTCTGGCTGCCCCTTACCCACTTGCACTCTCCCCCAAAATAAAAAATGTTAAAAAAATATTTAAAAAAACATGATTTTTTAAAGATTAAATATATATTACTGTCTCTCAAGAAAACTCCAGAGTGAGGGGAATTTCTAATCATAATTCAAGGTATCCTTTTTTCCACCTCTTTTAATGTTTATTTATTTTTTTGAGACAGTTAGACACAGAGTGTGAGTGGGAAAGGGGCAGAGAGTGAGGGAGACACAGAATCCAAAGGAGGATCCAGGATCTGAGCTGTCAGCACAGAGCCCGATGCAGGGCTCAGACTCACAAACTATGAGATTATGACTTGAGCTGAAGTCAGATGCTTAACTGACTGAGCCAGTCAGGCACCCCCCCCCCACTTCTTTTGATGTCAGTAATCCCTATGCTTGTAAGCTGTTTTCCAAGTGTCTCTTCCTTTCATGCTCTAAACACAAATGCTCTAAGCTTTGTCTATATAAACACTCACACTCTATTTCTTCACCCTTACTGTAATACTCATTTTTGTCTGCTAGTAACTTCCTGTACACTCCAATGTGAATTTAGCCATCATCTACAGATGCTGTAGTTCCTCACCTTTACTGTTAACATTCTTTTATTTTTCTGCTAGCAGCTCCTTGTACACTCCAGTATGAATCCAGACATCATCTACAGATGCTTTAGTTCTTTCCTCTCTCTTTCCACCAATTAGCAGGGCAATTAGTTAAATGGAACCCTTCCCCAAAATTCCCTGTTGGAGGACATAACTACCCAAAGGATCATGGCTGAGGAGAATGCAGACACATCTCAGACCTTATATACTCATGGATGAGGTGAATGTATGGGATGTAACTAAGAACCCAGTGTCTTGGAAAAAGTGTTGTTTCTCTGCAAAAACAAAACACCAAGGGGCGCCTGGCTGTCTCAGTCAGTAGAGCATGAAACTCTTGACCTAGGGTCATTAAGTCCAAGCCCCACGTTGGGCACTGAGCTTAATTCAAAAACAAACAAACAAACACACCTATTCTATGTATTGTGGTGTGGGAATCATATAGGGTATCTGGCTAGCCATTAAAGTAAGCCTATTGGAAGGGGGAAAAATATTGCTTGCTACATACAGCTCTGGAAAAAGCAAACCATTTTCTTAATGTCACTGCCCCCACTTAAATAGAAAAAGCCTTCTTCTGAAATTCCTTAACAGATAAGTTTCAATTTGCCAACAGATAAGTTTCAATTTTCTCCAGGTAATTGGTAATTTTCATCACCAATTACCTGGATAAAAACTCCTTATTCCACCCATGCCTATTGATAAGAGCAGATAATGGAGCTATTTAAGAGGACCTAATTACTTATGGGAAAATGGTAGAAAAGAGTGGAAGCACCACTAATGGAAGAGAAAGGAGAAAACTCTAACCAAAATCTTAATCTTATTAAGAACACAAATTATAGGGGCTCCTGGGTGTCTCAATCAATTAAGTTTCTGACTTTGGCTCAGGTCATGATCTCACAGTTTGTGAGTTTGAGCCCTGTGATGGGCTCTATGCTGACAGCTCAAAGCCTGGAACCTGCTTCAGATTCATTCTCTCTCCCTCCCTCTCTCTCTCTCTAATACAAGTAAACATTAATTTTTTTTAAATAAAACCTAAATTATAGCACATGTGAAGAGTTTTGGGGACAAAAAAAATAAACTTAAAAATTAGAAAAATGGAAAATAAGTGGTCTGCCATTGAAAATTAGGTTTTATGATTTAAATAACAAAGTATCAAGAAAGTAAAATAATGTATGAAAAAATAATATATATAAAGAAGAACAAAATAGATGTGGTAAAAGTGATAATTATAGAAATATTAGAATATAGGGGCCCTTGGGTGGCTCAGCCAATTGAGTCACCTTGATCTGACTCTTGATTTCAGTTCAGGTCATGATCTCACAGTTGTGAGATTGAGCCCTGCGTTGGACTCCAGACTGAGTGAAGAGCATGCTTGGGATTCTTTCTCTGCCTCTCCCCTGCTCACATACTCGCTCTCTCTCAAAATAAATAATAAACATTTTCTTAAATACAAAAAGAAAAAAATAAATATTAGCATGTAAACTCAATAGGGACAGAAATCTTGCACTTCTTTATCATTGCCAATATCTTTAATGGTGTCAAACCCATAGTAGGTGTTCAATGAACAAATGAAGAAATAAATAACTAGAACAAAATTTACCTAGACTGAAGATTTTAAAGCTATATTTATAGATGAGGTAAAGCCATTTTCCCCTGCATCTCTCTGTCAAGTACAACTATAAACCTTGGAAATGGTATAAAGCACAAAGAAAAGAGAACTCTCAAAGATGGAGAGATTATGAGCTAGTTCTGGGGCCCAGGACTGGTGGAACTGCACAATACCAGGAAGTCTTGCATACCTCCACCCAACAGAGGAAGATTACCCAGCCTCAAATTTCCAGATACCCAACCAAACAAAAGAAGGCAACTGAGGCAGGCTCTTCCCTTCCATGGATTGAGTAGAAGTCTCCCTGACAACATCAGGTAAGCCAGACTGCTTAAGTAAGGATTAGGAGCTCAATCTAAAGTAAGGGGCCTGAGGAAATATTCTCCTTCCTTAATGAGCCTTTCCATAGTAGATATGCAGTGAAACTGGTAAAAGAGATTCAGCCTAGTCTAGAAAGTTCATTGTCCCAAATACCTGAGAATCTCCTATCCCTGCCCAGAGATATCTGGACAACAAGGAGCTATCAGCCCTTCCTTACTGAGAGATGCTCAGCAGCTCACCTTAGGACACCCCTTCTCCACCTCTAGGCAACATTGGTAGGAACAACAGGTGCCCCAGCATCACCAGGTAAACCAAATAAACTAAACTAACACCACAAAATCTATAAAAACAAAACTACCACTGGAGCCACAGCCCAGAAAGTAAATCTTAGAAAAATAAAAGATTTAAATAAGATCCAGTGTCCCCTAACAGAAATATTAAGAATATAATACAAAATCACCCATGAACAACCAAGAAAATCACTTGAATGAAAAAAGACAATCAACTGACACCAAAACAAAGATGAATCCAACGTTGGAATTATCTGACAAAGATTATAAAGAAATTTCATAAAAATGCTCCAACAATTAATTACAAATTCTTTTGAAACAAATGAAACAATAGAAAATATTAGCTAAGAAATAGAAATTATTTAAAAAATCAAATGAAATTCTAAAACTGAAAATGCAATAATAAAAATAAAAACTCACTGAATTGTTCAACAGTAGAGTGGAGATGACACAGAATAGGGTCAGTGAATTTGAAGACAAAACAGTAGATTGGTTGTTTACCTAATCTGAACAGCAAAAGAAAATAGTCCAAAAGAAATTAACAGAGTCTCAGAGATCTAGGGGACCATAGCAAAAATCAAGATGCATATCATTTGGTAATCCAAAAGAAGAAGGAAAAGAAAGTGTGACTGAAAGAATATTTGAAGAAATCCTGTCTGAAGGCGCCTGGGTGGCTCAATAGGTTGAGTGTCCAACTCTTGATTTCAGCTCAGGTCATGATCTCATGGTTTGTGAGATCCCCCACTCTTCCAATCGTATCTCTCTCCCTCTCAAAATAAGAAATCATGGCTGAAAATTTTCCAAATATGGTGGAAGATATAGTCCTACAGATCCAAGAAGCTGAGCAAACTCCTGAAACAGTATAAACTCCATGGAATCTAAATTAAGACATATCATAAACTTTTGTAAATTAATGGTAAAGAAAAATATCTTGGAAGCAACAAGGCAGAAACTATGCATTATCTATAGTAGAATCTTAATTTAAATAACAGCTAATTTTTCACTGAAAGTCATGGAAGTCATAAGTATGTGACACAATATTTTTCAAGTGCTAAAAGAAAATTAACATTGCACATTCTATATTTGTAGAAATAATTGTTCAGGAATTAAGGGGAAATAAAAAACATTCTCAAGTGAAAAAAATAACTAAAAAATTTTGTCACTAGGAAAACTGTTCTTTTTTTAAGTAAAATTTTTTTTAAGTTTATTTATTTTGAAAGAGACAGAGAGCACAAGCAGGGGAGGCGCAGAGAGAGAGGGGGACAGCTGATCCAAAGCAGACCCTGTGCTGATGGCAGAAAGCCCAATATGGGTCTTGAATGCACAAACCATGAGATCATCACCTGAGCATAAGTCAGACACTTAACTGACTGAGCCACCCAGGTGCCTCTAAAGGAACCTATTCTTACAGATTAGCTAAAGGAAGTTCTTCAAACAGAAGAGACAGACAGACAGACAGACAGACAGACAGAAAGAGAGAAAGAAAGAAAGAAAGAAAGAAAGAAAGAAAGAAAGAAAGAGAAAAAGGAAGAAAAGAAAATAATAGAAAACAAAGAGAAAGGAAGGAAGAATGAAAGAGAGAACATGGCTGAAGGAACCTTGTTTTTTCTTTTTTTCAATTAGCATAATTCCTTGAAGGGTCATCCAAGTTGTTATTTATATCAATTGTTATTGATATCGATTTATTGATATTGTTGATATTTATTGATATTGATTTTGTTTTATATATATATATATATATATATATATATATATATACACTACCATTTGTTTAACCACTTACCTGTAGAAATGAGGATAGATTAGTAATTACCAGGGTATATGGTTGGTACAAGAGGGAGGAGGGTTGTTTATAAAAAAAAAAATAGCCATGGGAGGATTCTTGTGGTATTGGAACTGTTCATAATCTTGAATGAGGTATTGGATATATGAATCAACACTTGTGATTTACTTGTACAGAACTTAATACACACAAACATATATAAACACACACACATGAATAGGAGTAAAACTGAAAGCTGAATACAACTGGTGTATTTTATTAAAGTCAATAACCTGGCTGTAATATTATACTACCATTTTGAAAAAGTTAGCATTAGGGAAAACTTGGCAAAATGTGGACTGATATTTCTGCATAGTCACTGTATCTAAATCTACAATTATCTCAGTAAAAATCTCAATTAAACAAAAAAGGTAAACTACTGTGCTAGCCAGCCTCCAAGTTGGTTCATACAGAGCCTGCCCCTGGTATTCATCCCTCATGTAAGTCATAAAGGACAATGTGGCTTCCATCTTACTTTCTCCTGGATCATGCACTTTGGGGAAGTTACCCATCTAGCATCAGCTTCCCTCTGTACAGCAATGGAAAATAAAAAAGGGAGAGCTATAGAGTTATTAATGAGAAAAAAAGTACTGTTATAAAGATTATTATCCTTCTCCAAGATATCCTTCATTTTCATATCTCATAAGGATTAAAAAATTATACATCCTTTATCTCCATTTACTCAATCACTAAAGCAATTACCTGAGAAAGCACTCTAACCAAGAAATTATGCGTGAACTCTCTAGATAGAATAAGTGTTTATAGAAGAAAACTGTGAGCAATAAATCTGATAACAGTCATAGTAAAATCTGAAGAAATGGCTTTAATGCAATTAAAAATTATAATATAGATAATAAGCAAGTATTTATTCCATAAAACCAACCTTCGTCAGGGGAAAATATATTAACAAGAAAGCAAAATACTACTTCAGCAAACTCAGGAGTTGGAAGACAGGTAAAAAATTTATTTGGAAAACATAACCATACTAAGGCTCTGGTTTCTGTGAAGATGATGGGCATAATTGGCCAAACAAATACAGTGAGTAGGGATCATAACATTATTTAGTTTTTATATTCTTTATAGAGCTAACTATCAAAATTAGTTTTAGTTATTAAAAATAAGAAAGCACTCACTAGTAAATTACTAGTCACACTTTCCAAGTCAGAGAGAGAGAGAAATATTTGAAAAAGAACATGAGAAGTTACCAGCTTTAGACTTTACAGCAAGGCAAAGAGAAATGGCCATCTGGCTGTAAAGCCCATGTATTTCTATACTAATATTTGGCTTTCATCTATGATCCTAACAGATCTGTACTGAAGACATTTCAAATTAACAAGAACCCATCTTACATTTTCATCATTTCTTTTTTAAAATGTTTTATTTATTTATTTTTTTGTGTTGGGGGGGGAGGGCAGAGAGACAAAGAGAGGGAGAGAATCCCAAGCAGGCTCTATTCTCAGCACAGAGCTCAATGCAGGGCTCAGTCCCACAACCATGAGATCATGACCTGAGCCAAAATCAACAGTCTGACACTTAACCTACTGAGCCACCCAGGCGCCTCACATTTTCATGATTTCTAAAGTCAGAGAATACAGCAAATATTGTTAACAACTCACCCTCACAGCTTCAATTAGCACTGTAAAATATCAGGAGTAGCAACAAAAATAAATGGAAAAGAAACAGGAATGACATTTCATGGCAATAGTCTTTGACAAAAGGAAAAATGCACTGGATATGAGAAAAGGACATCTGACTCCTTCAATGACCACTCAGGAGATCAAGAAGGGAGAGATTCAGGGAATTTGTGATGTCCAGGAATACTCCAGACCTTTAGCCCTTTCACATTTGATATATATATATATTTTTTCATACCATCCTTATTCATGTTGTTAATAAAGTAACAGCTATATGGCAGTTCTAAAGAAATTATCCATTTCTTAAAACATCATGTTCAAATGGTATTTCTAGCACTGGCTAGTAAGGATCCTACCACAAATGAAACTGGAGATCTGAGGGCCTTTTGGGAGAGTAAATTAGGTTTGCAAATAATTTTAGAGGGCAAAAAATTTTTTAATTAAAATTTTACATTTTAAAAAACTGTATCCCTCTTTCAGGAAACTGGTGCCCTTTGGGGGATGTTTCTAAATATTTGGCGACAGAAGCGTTCATTTCCCTCAGACAGTGCAGTATTGGTTCTCTTTCTAAGGAGCCCAGTGCTGTGAATGAGGTTTCATGAAAGAGATAAGACTTGAACCAGGAGCATTTGAACCAAGAAGGAGCACCATTGCTTAATATTGCAACTGAAGTTACAGGTAGAAGAGACCCTGAATTATTTCTGTCCGGCATTGCGTGTGGATATCACATTGAGGTTTCTGAGAGAAAAGTCTCATGTTGAGATTGGAACCTCCCCATTCCAAAAGAGTTAAAATGTTTTTTAAAATGACAAGTTTTGAACACAAATGTCTAAAAATTGAAATAGCTAAAGGCAATGGATAACAGGAAAAGATGAAAGACCTAATTCAAATGGTTGGACCAGATAATGACTAAGGAGAAATAATAACCATCTGCAAATATTTGAGGGAAATATGGAGCAACAAGAGGTGAGGAATTTCTTTGAATTATCGAAAGGGATATAACTAAGAGAAACAGGATTAAATCGAGCAAAGAAAAATGCAGGCAGAGTTTGAAGGAGAAAATGACCACGTAATGGGATCTGTAGTCTGTGGAATAATCACTCACAGGAAGTGGTGGAAACACCATCACTTGAATCATTTTCAGCTAAGTGGAAAAATTGCTCTATTAAAGAGGAGGATTCAACCCTGAAGGAAGAGGGATTTGATGAGCAATGTGTCTTTTTCATCTTTAATTTCTATAGTTTTGGAAAAGAAAGAAAGAAGAGGAAAACTAAATAAGAGAGCAACCTGGTGGAATAACTTGAAAAAAAATTTTTTAATCTAGACTAGAAACCACAGAATAGTGGTGATGAGCAAAATCGACACATGAAAGAGAAATCCCACTAAAACACACCAATTTCAATAACTATGTAAAAATTTAAAGCAAGGCTAAAGAAGAAATGACTTCAAAGAGAAGTTGGGTATTTATTTAGATAACTTTTGTTTTCTATCCACAATAAAATATTAAATTCGTTTCAACATTCCCTTAAGTAATTTAAGGACTGTTATGATCATCTCTGACTTAAACTAACACAGTGTGGCTCCTCCAGGACTCCAGAAAATTGGAATACTTCAGCATGATCTAGATGACCCAATCAATCATCTAAGGTGGCTAGATCCCTGAAATACAGGTTAGGCAAAGAGCTATGCTTATCATAATTAAATATGTATAGTGAAATAATTAAACATCATATAAGTTCTATAAAAGCGTATTGGCCATTGACTACAGGTAAAATACAATCGATGCCAGATAATATCAGGAATACAAAAGTGCATAAAACTTTGCCATTTTTCTCCTTGAGCTTTGAGTCTATTGAGACAGATAGACTGGGAGACTTCATAGATTTTCGGATAATTAAGCATCAAGGCTTTTTGTTGGACAAAGATGTTTTTCTTACTACCATTCAAAATCTCAGGGACTCAGACTACTTTTCTCTTCTTTCTTCTTTATTTTCATCTCAAGTTTTTATTAAATTCTAGTTAATTAACACATAGGGTAATACTGGTTTCAAGAGTAGAATTTAGTGATTCATCACTCACATAAAACCGCAGTGCCCATTGCAACAGTGTCTTCCTTAATACCCATCACCCATTTAGCCCAACCTCCACGCATCTCCCTTCCAACAACCTTCAGTTTGTTCTCTATGTTTAAGAGTCTGTTATGGTTTGCTTCTCTCTCTCTTTTTTATTTCCCTTCCTCTATGTTCATCTGTTTTGTTGCAAATTGTGAGATTTCATTATTTTGATGGCTGAGTAATATTCTATTGTGTATATATTCCACATCTACTTTATCCATTCATCAGTCAATGGACATTTAGGCTCTTTTCATAATTTGGCTACTGTGGATGATGTTGCTATAAACATCAGGGTGCATGTGCTCCTTCAAATCAGTACTTTTGTATCCTTTGGGTAAATACCTAGTAGTGCAATTGCTGGGTCATAGGGTAGTTCTATTTTTAACTTTTTGAGGAAATTCCATACTGTTTTCCAGAGTGGCTGCATCAGTTTGCATTCCCACCAACAGTGCAAAAGGGTTCCCCTTTCTCTGCATACTCACCAACATCTGTTGTTTCCTATGTTAATTTTAGCCATTCTGACAGGTGTGAGGTGGTATCTCGTGGTTTTGATTTGTATTTCCTTAATGATGCGTGATGTTGAGCATCCTTTCATGTGTCTGTTAGCCATCCGGATTTGTTCTTTGGAAAAAATGTCTATTTATGTCTTCTGCCCAGTTCTTAATTGGATTATTTGTTTTTTGGTATTGAGTTTGATAAGTTCTTTATGTATTTTGGATACTAACCCTTTATTAGGTATGCCATTTGCAAATATCTTCTCCCATTCCACAGGTTGCCTTTTAGTTTTGTTGATTGTTTCCTTTGGTGTGCGGAAGCTTTTTATCTTGATGAAGTCCCAATAGTCCACCTTTGTTTTTGTTTCCCTTGCCTCCAGAGATGTGTCTAGTAAGAAGTTGCTCCAGCTGAGGTGAAAGAGGTTGATGCCTGTGTTCTCCTCTAGAATTTTGGTGATTTCCTATCTCACATTTAGGTCTTTCACCCATTTTGAATTTATTTTTGTATATGGTGTAAGAAAGTAGTCTGCATGTTGCTGTTCAGTTTTCCCAAAACCATTTGTTGGAAAGACTGTCTTTTTCCCATTGGATATTCCTCCCTGCTTTTCAAAGATTAGTTGACCATATAGTTACAGGTCCATTTCTGGGTTTTCTATTCTGTTCTATTGATCTATGTGTGTGTCTTTTGTGCCAGTACCATACCGTCTTGTTGATTACAGCTTTGCAAAATAGCTTGAAGTCCAGAATCATGATCCCCCCATCTTTGCTTTTCTTTTTCAGGCTGCTTTGACTATTCAGGGTTTTTTGTGGTTACATACAAACTTTAGGATTTTTTGTTCTAGCTCTATGAAAAATGCTGGTGGTATTTTGATAGAGATTTCATTAAATGTGGATTGCTTTGGAAAGTATAGAAATTTTAACAATATTTATTCTCATAATCCATGAGCATGGAATGTTTTTCCATTTCTTTGTGTCATCTTCAATGTATTTAATAGTGCTCTATAGTTTTAAGAATACAGATCTCTTACTTCTTTAGGAAAACCATATGATAACTAGGATTAAAACTTTTCTCTTCTCTTAGTAGCTACTTCTTCCCACTCTTCACTCTCTACAAACCCCACCTCCCCCATTTCCTTTTTTATTTAAAATATAAATATTTATTTATGTATTTATTTATTTATTTATTTATTTATTTATTTATTTATTTAGAGAATGAACAAGAAAGTGCATATACACAGGAGACAGAGAGAGAGGGAGAGAGAGAATTCTAAGCAGGCTCCACACTGTTAGCACAGAGCCCAATGCAGGGCTTGACCTCACAATCTATGAGATCATGACCTGAGCAGAAATCAAAAGCTGGACACTTAACTGACTGAAAAACCCAGGGGCCCCAACCCATTTCTTTTTTTTTAATCAAAGTATAGTAAACATAAAATATTATATTAGTTTCAGGCATGTAATACAGAGTCTCAATAAATCTACATATTTATCAATGCTCACTACGATAAGTATAGCCATCTGTCACCATACTATGTCATTAAAATATTATTCACTGTATTCTCTATGTTGTACTTTTTATGTCCATGACTTATTTATTTTATAACTAGAAGTTTGTACCTCTTAATTCCCTATACCTATCTCATCCATACCCCCATCCTCTTTCCCTCTGGCAACTACCCATTTGTTCTCTGTATTTATGAATCTGTTTTTGTTAATCGTTGTTGTTGTTGTTGTTTAGATTCTGTGTATAAGTGAGACCATATTTGCCTTTCTGTCCGACTTATTTTGCTTAACATGATATCCTCTAGGTCCATCCATATTGACACAAATGGCAAGATGTCATTTTTTTTTCAATTTTTTAACGTTTATTTATTATTGAGAGTCAGAGAGAGATGGAGCGTGAGCAGGGGAGGGGTAGAGAGAGGAGGAGACACAGAATCAGAAGCAGGCTCCAGGCTCTGAGCTGTCAGCACAGAGCCCAATGCGGGGCTCAAACTCACAAACTGCGAGATCATGATCTGAGCAAAGTCGGTTGCCTAACCAACTGAGCCACCCAGGCGCTCCTAAGATATCGTTTTTTTTTTTTTTTTTAATGGCTGGGTAATATTCCATTGTGTATGCGCGCGCGCACACACACACACACACACACACACACACACACATATATATCACATCTTATTTATCTATTAAATAAAGACATCTATCTAAAGGTATCTGCGGGTGGACACTTGGGTTGCTTCTATACCTTGGCTATTATAAACAACGCTTCAATAGACATAGGGGTGCATATACCTTTTCAAATTAATGTTTTCATTTTATTTGGGTAATACTGCATAGTGGAATTACTGGATCATATGATATTTCTAATCTTAATTTTTTTGAGAATCTCCATACTGTTTTCCAGAGTGGTTGCACCAATTTACATTACCACCAACAATGCATGAGGGTTCCCTTTTCTCCACATCATAGCCAATACTTATTTCTTATCTTTTTGATAGTAGCCATTCTGACTACTGTGAGGTGATATCTTATTGTAATTTTGATTTGCATTTCCCTAATAATTAGTGATGCTGACTATATTTTCATGTGTCTGTTGGCCATTTGTATGTCTTCTTTGGAAAAATGTCTACTCAGGTCCTCTGCCATTCTTTAACTCCATTATTATTATTATTATTATTATTATTATCATTATTTGGTGTTAAATTATATAGTTAACACCAAAAATTAAGTTGTTGAATTTGTTTGCTAATTTTTATTGAGGACTTTTGCATCTATTCCTCAGGATATTGGCCTGTAGTTTTCTTTTTTGGAGTGTCTTTGTCTGGTTTTAGTACCAGGGTAATTCTGCCCTCACAGAATAAATTTGGTAGTTTTATTTTTACTCTTCTATTTTTTTGGAACAGATTAAGAAGAATAGGTATTAAGTCCTCTTTATGTTTGGTAGAACTCACCTGTGATGTCATCTGGTCCTGACTTTTGTTTGTTGGGAGTATTTTCCATTACTGATTCTTTATATACTTTAGATATTAACCTGTTATCAGATATGTCATTTGCAAATATCTTCTCCAATTCAGTGGTAGGTTGCCTTTTTGTTTTGTTGATGGTTTCCTTTCCTGTGTAAAAGCCTTTTATTTTGGCTTAGTCCCAATAGTTTATTTTTTGATTTTGTTTCTCTTGTCTCAGGAGACATATCCATAATCATGTTGCTACAGCCAATGTCCAAGATTTCACTGCCTATGTTTCTTTTAGGTATTTTATGATTTCAAGTCTCATATTTAGATCTTTAATCCATTTTGAGTTTATTTTGTATAATGTGTAAGACAGTGGTCCAGTTTAATTTCTTTGCATGTAGCTACCCAGTTTCCCATCACCATTTATTGAAAAGACTGTCTTTTCTCCATTGTACATTCTCACGTCCTTTGTTGTAAATCAATTCACCATATACACTTGGGTTTATTTCTGGGCTCTCTACTCTGTTCCATTGATTTATTTGCCTGTTTTTGTGCCAGTACCACACTGTTTTCATTATTACAGATTTACGGTATACATTGAAATCTGGGGTTGTGATACCTCCAACTTTGTTCTTTCTTCATTGCTTTGGCTATTGGGGATCATTTTCATTTCCATACAAACTTTAGGGTTATATGTTGTACGTGCGTGAAAAATACTATTGGTATTTTGATAGTGTTTTTACTGACTCTGTAGATTGTTGTGGGTAGTGTGTACATTTAAAAACATTAGTTCTTCCAATTGATGACCATTGTCTGTGTCACCTTCAATTTGTTTCATCTATGTCTTACATTTTTCAAAGTACAGGTCTTTCACCTCCTTAGTCACACTTACTCCTAGGTTTTTAATTTTTTGATACAATTATAAATAGAATTGTTTTTCTTAATTTCTCTTTCTGCTACTTTGTTACTAGTGCATAGAAATGCAACAGATTTCTGTGCATTAATTTGGTATCCTGCAACCTTACTAAATTAATTTATTAGTTGTAAAAGTTTTTGTAGAGTATTTAGAATTTTCTATAAATAGTATCATGTCATCTGCAAATAGGGACCATTTAACTTCTTTCTTACCAAGTTGGATGCCTTTAATTTCTTTTTCTCATTTGATTGCTGCAGCTAGGATTTACAGTACTATGTTGAATAAAAGTGGTGAGAGTGAACATCCTTGTCTTGTCCCTGATCTTAGAGAAATGCATTCATTTTTCATCAGTATTATGTTAGTTGTGGAATTTTATATGTGACTATTATTATGTTGAAGTATATTCTCTCTAAACCCAATTTGTTCAGATTTTTATCATGAACGGATGTTGAATTTTAGCAAATGTTTTTTCTGCATCTTTTGAGATGATCATATGGTTTTTATACTTCTTGTTAATGTGATGTATCATATTGGTTGATTTGCAAATATTCAACCATCCTTGCCTCCCTGGATTAAATACCACTTTATTGTGGTGAATAATCCTTTTAATGTATTGTTAAATTTGGTTTGCTAATTTTTATTGAGGACTGTAGCTTTTATTCCTCAGGATATTGGCCTGTAGCTTTCTTTTTTGGAGTGTCTTTGTCTGGTTTTAATACCAGGGTAATGTTGCCCTCACAGAATAAATTTAGCAGTTTTATTTTTACTCTTCTATTTTTTGGAATAGGTTGAGAAGAATAGGTATTAACTCTCCCTTATTTTTTTATTTAAAAATTTTTTTAATGTTTATTTATTTTTGAAGGAGAGAGAGACAGAGTGTGAGTGGGGAAGGGGCAGAGAGAGAGGGAGACACAGAATCCGAAGCAGGCTCCAGGCTCTGAGCTGTCAGCACAGAGTGCAATGCGGGGCTTGAACTCACAAACTGTGAGATCACGACCTGAGCCGAAATCCAACGCTTAATGGACTGAGCCAACCAGGCACCCTGGTATTAACTCTCCTTTAAATGTTTAGTAGAACTCACCTGTGATGTCATCGGGTCTTGACTTTTATTTGTTGGGCTTTTTTTGATTACTGATTCAATTTTGTTACTAGTAATCAGTCTATTCAAATTTTCTATTTCCTTCTAATTTAGTTTTGGAAGATTGTGTGTTTCTAGGAATTTGCCCATTTCTTCTAGGTTGTCCAATTTGTTGGCATGTCATTTTTCATAGCATTCTAATACAATCCTTTTTATTTCTCTGTTATCAGTTGTTACTTCTCTTCAATTTGTAATTTATTTGGGTTTTCTTTCTTTTTTTATTTATGGGTCTGGCTAAAAGGTTATCAATTTTGTTTACGTTTTCAAAGAACCAGCTCTGGGTTTTATTGATCCTTTCTTTCCTAGTTTCTTTTTTTTGGGGGGGGGGAATGTCTCTTATTTCATTTATTTCTACTCTAATCTTTATTATTTCTTCTACTAACTTTGGATTTTATTTTTTTTTCCTTTTTCTAGATCTTTTAGGTGTTAGATGGTTTGAGCTTTTCCTTATTTCCTTTTTTTTAAATTATTTTTTTTAATGTTTATTTTTTAGAAAGGGATAGAGTGTGGGTGGGGGAGAGGTAGGGAGAGAGGGAGACACAGAATCTGAAACAGGCTCCAGGCTCTGTGCTCAGAGCCTGACACAGGGCTTGAACTCACAAACTGTGAGATCATGACCTGAGCCAAAGTTGGACACTCAACCAACTGAGCCACCCAGGCATCCCGAGCTTTTTCTTATTTCCTGAGATAGGCCTGTATTGCTCTAAACTTCCCTCTTAGAACTTCTTTTGCTGCATCTCAAAGATTTTGGACTATTCTGTTTTCATTTTCATTTGTCTGAATGTATTTTTTAATTTTCTCTTTGATTTCTTTGGTGATTCATTGGTTGTTTAGTAATGTGCTTTTTGTCCTCTATGTGTTTGTATTTTTTGATGTTTTTTTCTTGTCATTGATTTTTAGTTCTATACTGTTATGGTTAGAAAAAATACTTTATATGGTTTAAATTTTCTTAAATCTATTCAGACTTATTTTGTGGCCTAACTTGTTATCTATCCTGAAGAATGTTCCATGTGCACTTAAAAATAATGTGTATTCTGCTCTTTTTGGATAGAATGTTCTGTATATAACTGTTAAGTTCATCTGGCCTAATGCGCTGCTCAAAGCCACTGTTTTCTTATTTTCCGTCTGTATGATCTATCCAATCCTGTGAGTGGGGTGTTAAAATCTCCTATTATTATGGTATGAATGTCAGTATATCCCTGTTAATATTTGCTTTATGTACTTAAGTGCTCCTATTTTTGGTGTATAGTTATTTGCAACTATTATATCCTCTTGTTAGGTTGATCCCTTGACCATTATATAATGCCTTTCTTTGTCTATTGTTACGGACTTTGTTTTAAAGTCTACTTTGTCTGATATAGGTATTGTTATTATAGTTTTTTTTTCTTTGCTTCCATTTGCATGGAATATATTTTTCAGTCTGTGTCTTTCAGTCTGAAGTGAATCTCTTGTAGGCAGCATATAGATGGGTTATTTTCTGTTTGTTTTGTAGTTCTCTCTTTCTTTCTTCTTCTCATGTTCTCTTCCTTTATGATGATGGCTCATTTTTAGCATTATACTGGATTCTTTTCTCTTTAGTTTTTGTGTATCTATTATAGGTTTTTGATTTGTGGTTACTATGTGTTCATATATAACATCTTGCATGTATATTAGTTCATATAAAATTAATGGTCACTTAAATTTGTACACATTCTAAAAGCATAAAATTTTTACTTCCTCCTCCATGTTTTATGTATATGATCTCATACTTTATATCTTCTGATTTGGTGTGACCCTTGAGTAGTTTTTGTAGATATAATTGATTTTACTACTTTTTGTATTTTTAACCTCCATACTGGCTTTATAATTGATTAATATATTACCAGTGAAGTTTTTTTTTCCTTTCATAATTTTACTTGTAGTTACAGCCTTTTCTTTCCATTAAAGAATACCTTTTAACATTTTTTGTAAGGCTGATTTAGGGGTGATTTGTTTTTCTGGGACACTATATCTCTCCTTCAATTCTGAATGATAACCTTGCCAGGTAGAGGATTTTTGGTTGTAGGGTTTTTCCTTTCAGAACTTTGAATGTATCATGACACTCCCACTGGCCTACAAAGTTTATGCTGAAAAATATGCTTATAGCCTTATGGTGTTTCCCCTTGTATGCAACTATTTTCTTTCTTAATGGTGCTTTTAAAATTCTCCCTTTATTTTTGATTTTTGCCATTTTAATTATTATGCATCTTGGTGTGGATCTGCTTGAGTTCATCTTGTTTGGGGATCTCTTTGATTCCTGGACCTGAATGTCTGTTTTCTTCCTCAAATTAGGGAAGTTTTCAGCCATTATTTCTTCAAATAAGTTTTCCGCCCTCTTTTCTCTTTCTTCTTCTGGGATCCCTATAATGTGTTATACTTGATAATATTATAGAAGTTCCTTAATTATTCATATTTTTTTTCTTATTCTTTTTTCTTTGTGCTGCTCAGCTTGGTTGTTTCCCATTATCCTGTCTTCCAGATCAGTCATCTATTCTTCTGCCACCTCTAATCTGCTGTTGGTTCCGTCTAGTGTATTTTTCATTTCAGTTATTTTATTCAGCTCTGATTGGTTATTTTTTGTGTTTTCTATCTCTTTGTTGAAATTCTATGTTGATCTGCTATTCTCTCAAGTCTGGTGAATATCCTTATGACTATTGCTTTGAACTCTTTATCAGGCTTGTCTCTAGTTCTTTTTTTTCTGTGATTTTATCTTCTTTCACTTGGGACATCTTCCTTTGTCTCCTCATTTTGTCTAACCCCCTGTTTATTTCCATGCATTAGGTAGATAAGTTACATCTTCTGGTCTTGAAAGTAGTGGCCTTGTGTAGAAGAGGTTCTATGGTGCTCTATAGTGTACCCCACACACCTCAGTCAACAAAGCCAGCTGTTCTAGGGGTGCCCCCTATGTGGACTCTATGCACCCTCTTGTTGTGGCTGAGTTGCGATTGCTGTAAACATGCTGGGGGACAGCTGGACTTCAACCCAGGTGGCTGCAATGACCCACTTCACCTATCATGGGTACAGTGGGCAGGGTTTGCTCCCCACACATTTGAGAGACCCAGCTGAAGTCTCTGAAGGATCCCTAGTAGAAATAACTGGTGCTTAGCCTGGCTGTCTGCAATTAGCTGCTGTGTCAGCTATGGGGGCACCAAAGGGCAGGGTTTGTGGTGAGTCAGAAGCTGCTTTGGAGGGATGCCTGCATAGGAAAGCAGGTTGTATGGGGTGGGTCTGCAGAGGAATCCTAGGGCAGGGCACATGGTGCTAGAAAGGTAGGTGGAGAATGTTAGACTTGACTCCTGTCAGCCTCTGGCTACCCAGGCTTAGGGAGGGGGGGGAAAAAAAAGCAGTTTTGTTCCTGGAGAAATCTGCATATCTGTGCCTCTCTGGCCAACATTCTAAAATTGGTGAAAAAATTTCTTCACGTAACCCCAGGAGTTTTTCAACTACCGCCTCTGTACTGTGTCTAAGGTTGAGTTGCTTAGTGTACTGGCCCTTTTAGGGCAAAGACTTGGTTTCCTATGTCCTCTGGCTCTCCTGGAATTGAGCCCCACTGATTTTCATAGTCAGATGTTATGGGGACTTGTTTCCCCAGTGAAGGTCTCCAAGACCGGGGTGCCTGGTGTGGAGTCTGATCCCCTTCCTCCTCCATGCTTGTGATGTCCCTCCCACTTATGGTTAGTTGTACCAGAGGTTTCATTCCTGAACTTATCTCCACTTCCCTACCCTTTTCTATGTGGACTTCTCTCTATGACTAGCTGTGGAAGGTGTGCTTTGCCAGTCCCTAGATCATTTTCAGAGTTTGTTGCATGATGTAGCTGTTGCTTCAGTACCTCCTACTCTGCTATCTTCCTGATCTCTTCCAGTTTCCCCATTTCTTAGTGTCATGAAGAAAACAAGACAATCCCTTTTCATTTTTCTGATTTTATTAGCACTGGGGTATCAACAGGAACCCCTGAATAACAATCAATATTTATTGTGCACTTATTCTATGCCGGGTAGTATGTTAAGTCCTTAAAATGCATTGTTTGTTTGATCCATGTCAAAATCCTATGAGGTGAGTAATTATCCACATTATATAGATTAACAAATTAAGGCTAAGTGATGTTTAAAATCTATCCCAGGTCAAATAAGAGGGAAGCAATGGAGTTACATATGAACACATGTTGCTAGGGACTGAACTTTATCCCTCAAAATCCATATACTGAAGCCCTAATTCCTAATATTACTGTATTTGGAGATAGAGCCTTATAGACCTAATTAAGGTTAAATGAGGTCATAAGAGAGGCCCTAACCCGTTAAAATTTGCATCCTTATAAGAAAAGGGGAGACACTAGATATCTCTCTTGCTCTTTTTCATTACAGAGGAAATGCCAAGCCAGGAAGAGAGGCCTCACCAGAAACCAATCCTGACATCATCCTAATCTTGGACTTTCAGCTGTGTTTAAGCTGCTCATCCTGTGGTATTTTGTTATGGTAGCCTGAATAGACTAATACACATGTTATCTCATTCCACAGGCTTTTCTTTAAACCACTCCTCTATTCTGTGAATTCTTATTCACTAAGTCTCTGTGGACATGTTATTGTTTAGGAAAGCAAAAGTCAAAGCACAAAAGTATTAATTTAAATATTAGTTCCCACTTGAAACATCTTTTTCTGTTCAGCAATTGCATTAATCCTTTTCCCATTCTATAAAACTCTATCAGTTTATAGATGATTATCCCATTTTATAAATATAAAAATAGGTGCAGGAGAATCACAGGCAAAACTATTGAAAAATAGTGATCTGGATGAGTTAGTTTAGTTTAAAAGTGAAGAAAAAACAATGATAAAGATGATGTCAGAATAAACACTTTAAAAGAGAATGGTTTGGGGGCACCTGGGTGGCTCAGTTGGTTAAATGTCTGACTTTGGCTTAGGTCATGATCTCACCATTCCTGAGTTCAAGCCCCACGTGGGGCTCTGTGCTGACAGCTCAGAGTCTGCAGCCTACTTTAAATTCTGTCTCCCTTTCTCTCTGGCCCTCCCTCGCCTACACTCTATGTCAAAAATAAACATTAAAAATTTTTAATTAAAAAATAAAAATAAATAAAAGAGAATGGTTTCAATAACAAATTGAAAAGACCATTTGGAAAAATTGATGAAATTTCCATGTCTTTACAAAAAAAAGACCCTTTATTGTTCTATAAAATGTCAAATGTAAAATGAAGGATGTTATAACATTACACAAAATGATTTTGTCTGATTTCCCCACAAAAAAAGGGGAATTTGATTTATACTTTATTCCTTCCTAATATTAGCTACAGTATGTTTGATATAATAACCTAATTATAGTACTTGGTTTAATAAATATACTTTTATAATTTTTAGTTCTGTTTTTCAATGTAAAGTTCAGCAAACCTTCTGTTCACTGTGAAATGTGAAATTCTGGTCCCTATAGAGGTAAATTAAGTTTAAGTAGCCTTTTGGCAGAACTAAGTTATAAACTTTGTAAAACTCAAATAACAAAAGTTATTTCATTTATAGTTTTCCATTTACTTCTTACAGCATAAATGGAAGCCTCTTTGGTATACTGCCTGTATTTTTATTTCTAAGAAGCAAAGTTAATAATCAATCCTTATCTCTCCTTTTCTGGTTTCTGTCACTATCCAGTGATAGCAGCCAACAAAGGATATTGTTTTATGTTTAAGACCTAAATTGAATTAATAATTCTGTAACAATTTTGGTTGACTTCTTTGATGAAAATCCAGGCTATAAAGATATGTTCTATGTTCTCCAACAGGACAGTAGTTCAGGCTAAATATAAGTCCAACAGATACAGAGGAAACAGCTCTAAGAACAAAGGAGAATTTTATTTGGGAGCAGGTAATCATCATTATTAGAATGTGTCCATTACATATACATTTATGGAGCAAATATATATTCATGATGACAAATGGGAGAATAATAGTTAATGTTCTGGGAAAATGCTGCTTTGGCCAGGTTCCCAATTCCATTTGGTATCATGACTTCTTGAAATATCTTTAAGACTCCTCAAGTGCACCTTTTCTGAGAAGGTGTCACCTTTCAACCAGCAGCCTAAAGCAGGATGTCTAACAGCCTGATGTATCCTTTCCATATTTGAAAGCCTCAAATCTCTCCACACTCAATCATTTCCCCTGTATTTTTTCCTGGCACTATGTTGAAAGGGCAATTTAAACATTAAGATTTATGTATCATTTAAAGTAAATGCAGTGAATTTTTTCTCAGAGAGGTGTGATTGGCCGCCATCTGGCTAAAATAATGAGTTATTTCCTGTTTAGTGACAAGGCAAAAAGAAAGAAGTGAAGAGGACCACAGAAGAGTATTACGGAATCAACTCTGAACTACAGGTTTGGGGAACCATTTGTGTATTTGGGCAATAACAGAGAAGTAAGTAAGCATGAGTTTTGATGTCAAACAGACCTGAGTTCTGGCTCTGAATCTTCTTACCAGTGTATAAACTTTGAGCAAGTATGTAACTATTATAAGCTTCAGGTTCATCATTGGTAAAGTGAAAACAGTAATAGGTTTGTTGTAAGATTAAAATATGGTAATATACATATAGTAGTAAGCACAGAGTTGACATATGGAAGGCAAGTCAATAACATTATAGATTATTATTATTTTCCTCAAGATATTTTATGAAAAACTAGAAGTTATTTTTTAAATAACTCATGTCTTATCAAGGAGCACATACATGTATCTTATCAGAGCCTCCAACATATTCACCACTTCTTAATTATTTGTACCAATTAATATGAGTCATCAGTATAGGGGATTAATGTGATACTGCAAAGTATCCAAATGGTTGAGGTCTCGTGGAACTATATTTTAAGAGACAGTTGGAAAGTTAACATAGCTGGAATCAAGACCATACATGTTAAATATTTTCTATTTCATATGAATACAAAATAGTTTTAATATACTTTTTGAACAATGGTGGAAAATAACCACACTTTGCCATATCAATGGCTGCAAACCATATACCTGAGTCTATGTTAATCTGCTCTGTAATCCCTACAGAGTAGCTGCAACTGGGACTACAATTTTGTTAAGCCTGCAGTAGTGTATCATTATGCAACAGGATCTAAGATGTTCACGAAGGTAAGAGTGGAAAATTAAATCACAGGTACAACCATCTCTGCCTCTTTTAGGTCTTGATCTCTGCCATTCCTTCTGGAATGCAACATTATTTATTTTTTTATCATCTCAACTAGGGGTGAGGTAGCCAGTTTCAATGACTTCCACCTAACTTTCCTTACTATGATAGCATTTATTCCACAGGCCAAGGAACTCGTGTGGGAGTTGTACCAATTATCAGTTATATGTTTGGAGATAGGGCAACCCATGTGAGTCATCCCTAGGCCTTTGTTCCATTTATTACCTTATATCCCCATTTTAATAGGGGGGCTCCAGGGTGATGCTTTAGATTTCTGGGTATCAACTTCAACTCAGATCCTATATCCCAGAGTCCTTGAAATGTCTGGATATTCTTTTTTCCCTCAGTATATGGTTAACTGAGTAAGTGGTGATACATTCCTTTGGGGAAATAATTGAGGTAATTGTTGCCATATAGAGTCCTTCCTTCTGTGGACTCAGCATTTCCTTCAGTCAGTAGGCTCAGGGCCTGAAACTTGGCTCAGGTCTAGAACGTGGGCAAAGGATCCCCATATTTCCCACATAGCGCTGGTTCCCTTAGCCTCCTAATCATAGATTTTTCATTTCTTTTGGTTGCATAAGTTAAGCAATATCTTTGTTGGTTGTTCATTGATCCTCTTCCTAATAATATTGTGCCTTATTAGTCATTTCATATCTCTGAAGGTCAGACCCTGATTTGCCACTCCAGTCCTGCCTCTCATTACAATAACTGTGCACAGCTTGCTTCTAATGATTAAGTACCCAGCCTCCACCACCCCCTTTTCCAGTTTGGTAATAGTACCTTTCTATCATTCCTTACTAAAGGGGAAAGATATCATTGAGCTTCCCAGTGACATGAATGTCCCTCTCACCAATACAATCCTTGTTGCTTTGGTAACCAAAATGTCTCCACAGCCCTCCTACAAATCCCACACTGTTAGCTGGTAGGTTTTCTGGGTGTACATAGTGTATCCCCTCCCTCTTCACTTCTCTCTGCCTATTGATCCCTATTTCAGCTATTAGTCACAGTAGGTTAAGACTTTCCACTTCATTTAGAACAGCCATTTGTTTTTTCTAAGCTTCCAAGGATCATCCTAGTAGTATCCTAACACCCTTTTCCCTAAAGTCTTGCCAGGGAATTAATCCTATATCCCAGAAAAGTGGGAAATAAACTCACGTATCCAACTTTATGTTCCCCTCCCTAATCCAGCACCTCAAGAAGTAATTCTATAAAAACTCTCTTCGCCCCTGCTAAAATATGGTAACCAGGCCTTACTGATTCTTTGATATATATTCTTTTTTTTTCATCTTTAGAAAACCTAGCCTTTCCCTGGTTGGGTTATACCCTATGACCCTAGATATTGGTCTGATGGTCAGGAGAGGAGGTGGAGACAGATCCTGAGAGGAATATATACGGTCTTGCAAAGCAGAATGAGGAAGCCCTATTGTTTAACAGGGATGTTCGGACAACTTCTCTGCCCTCATAGGAAACTGGAGAATTTAAGAATTTAAGATTTTTTGATAAAGTGACCCAGTTGGCCCCATCTCTAGACCCAGGATTCCATGTCTTTCCATTAGGCTTCTGATCTTGGCATTTCAGATTTGTCACAGTTAAAAAGTCAACTTTCTCTGGAACCCTACTACTCTTGAAAGGTTCTTTCTTCCCTTCCAGCTTCAGGATTTGAAAGTCTCTTTTTGTGATACTAAAAAGGCCCTTTGGCTTTCAGAGCTCACATTAACTAATTAACTATTAATTATCCTCAGCATTTGAATGACTTTCTTAAAGGTACGAATAGCACTGAGCAAAAGCTGTCTGATTCCACAGTTCTTATAATTACTATCCCCCAGAACTTTTCAAATGCCTGAGATATTCTCCTAATGGGGCATTTCCTTTCACTAGCATCCCATTTTAGTTCACCATTAGTGAATGTTTTAACTATATACCACTACAACATGTTGAGGTCTATGAGTACTCTACTTGCCAACAATGATGGAGTCATTACCAGTTGGCCAAAGGGAGATCCAACTCACTTCATAGTCTACTTCTTGGAACCACTCCTGACATAATCAGAGGATATTGTCCTGACATAACTCAGAGGATACGTTCCCTGTGAGAGAGACTCTGAAATGAAGATTTGTATGCAGGATATTTTTTGGTAAAGTGCTCTTGGGAACAACACCTACTGAGGAAGGGAAGGCAGTATTAGGCAGACAGAGAAGATGAACTGCAATGCAGTCCTCCAGCAGAAGTCTCATCCAGAACTCTGGGAAGTTCTAAAGCTGGGAATGACCCTTCAAAGTAGTCTCAAATGGAGGTGATGAGGTTGGACCTTTGTGTCTTCTTCAATAACCAGTTATTAGATACAGGCTGCCTCAGGGAAGAGAGCAAACTTCGATGAGGTGGCTTCTTCTAGCTAAGGGCAATTTCTAGAGAAAGACTTAGCTAAGAGCTATTAGTAACCAGCACTTCTGTAAACTGAGGCAATAAGTGCTGTGGTTCTAGAAGGGTAGTAACTGGACTGCACACTATAGCATCCACTATACCCATTACTACTGAATTCATTTTTGGGTAAGTCTAAACCTCTATACACCTACCAGAATCACCCTGGTGGCAAAGAGACTTAGAGAGCCAAGAGAGTTCTTGGATTTATGATTAAGCAGACATTTTGAGAAAATGGAATCTACCCAAGAAATGGCTCATCTCAAGTGTCCAACAGTTTGACATTACTGCAGCTGCCTTCAGTGTAATTCACAGTTGTTTCTAAAGATCCAAGACAATTATTTATTTCTTCCCAAGAAAATCTCTTCCAATTTTACAAGTGAGGAAGGAATGCCATAATATTTAGAATAATAGAATGAGTTGGTATGTTTCTAGTAAAGCCAACCCTACAATTGAACTTCTTATTAGATTGATCCTCCTGTGGATAAATGGCCAGCAGAGCCAAAGCCCTCTCACCATCTTCTGAGTTTGATCTATGAGCCTGCACAATATAACTTTTCAGGACAAGAATTTCTGTTAACCCTTTGTAATCTGCTGTATTAATGTAATATTGTTTTTCCTTTCTCAGTAGGTATTATTCCCAAAAGGACTTTACCTAAAAATATTCTGCATACAAATCATATCATCATCCAGTCAGCCAAAATGCTTGCTAAATTCCTTTGTCCCTATGACAAGAACTATAAGATACTGAAATATTGCAGTATTGATGAGTCACGAAAGTAAAAAATGCAGTTTCTTTCATCAACATTTAATGTGCTAAATGTGACTTTTCTGATTTTGCACTATGCATTTTTTAGAGTCAGTAAGAAATCTTTTAGTAATCATTGACATATCAACTTCCTAGAACTAAAGAATTAACAAAGTTCAGAAGCAAATTTCTTGGTCTAACTTCAACATCTGAATTCAGTTTAACTTAGATCCAAATCCCTGCAGTCTTCAAAGAGAACTAGTGAGCCCCTGATACCTATTAGTACCATATTTTTTAACTTTTATTTTAGAGAGAGAAACAGAGAGAGAACAGAGAGAGAGAGAGAGAGACCATGTGAGCATGGAAGAGAGAGAGGGAAAGAGAGAGAGAGTCTAAAGCAGGCTCCACACTCAATGTGGAGCTTGAAATGGGGCTTGATCCTGGAATAGTGATCTAAGCTGAAATCAAGAGTCACCCAGGCACCCCAGAAGTACCATATATCTGATGAAACTTGTTATGACACTTTACCTGTGGTGGAAGAAGGAATCAATCATGCATTGCTGTTAATCAGTAAACCATGGTAACTGGTCAAAGGATTGAACAGAGAACTGAAATTTTTAGCTGTCAGCAATATTTAAATACTTTCCAGAACACTAAAATTTGAAAACTTAATCCAAATACAATTCAAACAAAACAATTAATATAAAATATACCTAAGGAAATAAGTATCAGCATGTGAGTTTATGTTAAAGTGTTTATAAATAACCAACAGCTCAGGGAAATTGGTTTTATATACAGTACATTCTTCCCTTGGTGCTTATCATGCATTTAGGAAAATGAACATGTATTATAGTTGAGAGTCATTGAATTGCTTTTTTGCCAATGCTTGATGCTTTTTCTGAATGCCACAATCAAGGAATCACTTAAAACTATGCAGAAGCTTCAAACTATTCTAGACATAACCTAAGGATAGAACTTCTTGGGTTCCTTCTGTACAGAAGAGGCAGTAGAAATTTTTCAGGCTTTAGAACCACATTCCTCATCAATATGCAAACCATACCACAACTTATTAAAATTATGTGAGGGTGATACTATTACTCCCATTTCACAGATGAAGATTCTGAGACAAAGAGATGCTAAATATCTTGTCCCAAGTCACACATTTAGTAATAATAGAAACATAATTCAGTCCTGGGCAGTTTTCCTGGTGAACTCATGGCTTTAATTACTTGGCAATTCTGGTTTCTGCCTATATTATTTATTAATAATATTAATAATATTAATAGACCAAGGAGTATTTGAGAAGAGGAATCAGAAATAAGAAAAATATGCCTTTTGGTTTTTAATTTCTTATTTGAATCATGCAAATTAAGCTGATTATGCCATTTGATCATGGTTTTTCACAGTTAGGCATTTGCATTTGTATGCAAATTTTCACAAGAATCATGACTCTCAATGGACCATAAATGTTTCACACACTTAAATGGAACTAGATGGATAATTTTGCTGCTGGTATTGTTTTGTTTTGCTATTAAGTTATAAGAATTGCTTATATATTTTGGATATTAACTTCTCATAAGATGTATGGTTTTCAAATAGTTTCTCTCATTCTATAGGTTGTCTTTTTACTCTGTCAAATGTTTCCTTTGCTGTCCAGAAGTTTTTAGTTAGGTGAAATCCCACTTGTCCATTTTTGCTTTTGTTGCCTGTTTCTAGGGTTATGTTTGAAAAACATTGCCAAGACCTATTTCAGTGAGCTTTTTCTCTGCTTTGTTTTAGGAGTTTTATGGTTTTAGGTCTTACATTGAAGTCTTAATCCATTTTGGTTGATATTTATATATGGTGTGAGACATGGACCCAATTTTATTCTTTTGCTTGTGGATATTCAGTTCTCCCAACACCATTTAGTGAAGAGACTACCCTCCCTTAATCTTGTATCTGTGGTGCCCTTGTTGAAGAATAGATGACGATGCCAGGTTTATTTCAGGGCTTTCTCTTCTGTTTCATTGTTCTACAGGTCTGTTTTTAGATACATAGTTTTATTCCAGTATCATACTGTTCTGATTTTATAACTTTGTAACATAATTTGGAATCAGAAAATATGATGCTTCCAGCCTTTTACTTCTTGTTCAAGATTGCTTTGGCAATTTGGAGTCTTCAGTGGTTCCATATGAATTTTAGGGTGTGTGTGTGTGTGTGTGTGTGTGTGTGTGTGTGCATAAAAACTGCTATTGGAATTTTGATAGAGATTGCATTGAGTTTGTACATTCTTTTGAGGGTTACAGACTTTTAATATTAATTCTTCTAATCTGTGAACATGAGCTATCTTTGACTTCCATTTTCTTCAGTCTCACCAGTGTTTTATAATTTTCAGTGTACAAATCTTTCACCTCCTTGGTTTAATTTATTCCTAAGTATTTTATCTTGTATAGTGCTACTGTAAACGGGATTGTTTTTGTTAATTTCTTTTTCAGATAGTTTTTGTTCATGTATAGGTGTACAACTGATATTTGTATGCTGATTTTTGTATCCTGCAAACTCCTTGAATTTGTTTATTAATTCTAAAAGTTGTTTGTTTGTTTGTTTGTTTTGGTGCAGTCTTCAGGGTTTTCTACACATAGGATCATGTCATTTGCAAAAAGAGATTATTTCATTTCTTCCTTTCCAATTTGGACATCTTTTATTTCTTTTTCTTTTCTAATTGTTCTGTCTAGGACTTACACTAAAATATTGAATAGAAGTGGTCAAAGTGAGCATCCTTGTTTTGTTCCTGATATTAGAAGAAAAGCTTTTAGCTTTTCACTGTTGAGTATAATATTAGGATTTTGTCAAATGCTTTTTCTGTATCTACTGAGATGTTCACATGATTTTTATATTCCATTCTGTTAACATAGAATATCACAGTGATTGGTTTGCATGTGTTGAATAATCCTTAAATCCAAGGATAAATCCCATTTGACCATGCTGTATGATCCTTTTAATGTGCTGCTGGATTTAGTTTACTAGTATTTTATCAAGAATTTTTGCAACAGTGTTCATCAGGTACAATCACCTGCAGTTTTAATTTCTTTTAGTGTCATAGTTGAGCTTCAGTATAACATTAATGCTGGCCTCATAAAATGAGTTTGGAAATGTCCTCACCTCTACAGTTTTTTTGGAAGAGTTTGAAAAGGATTGGCATTAATTATTTAAATTTTTGTAAAATTCACCTGTGAAGCCATCGGATCTTGGGCTTTTTTCCTTGTTGGAAGGTTTTGATTACTGATTCAGTCTTCTTACTTATTATTGGTCTGTTCAATTTATCTATTTATTGGTGGTTCAATCTTGATGGTTTTCAATACTTCTTCATATCCTTAAAGTTATGTATTATTGTCTTCACATTTGAAGAAGCAATTACCTTCTCCAATCTTACTGACTGGCTTCAAAAAAGACCTTAACCAGTCAGCCTGGTTAGAGATTCTGATAGTCTCTCAGACCTTTCCTAATGGTGCAACTGCTCCACTCCTCTTATTCATTCTTTGGAGAGAAGAGTTAGAATTGTGTACTTTGCCTTAATTCTGCAAAGCCAGGCTGGGTACTGAGAGTCTCTTGTTTACTTTCTCCACAACAGTGCCCTTAAGTGTCAAGGTCATGTGCCATTTCCCCATCCGACAGAGTTGAGCCAGCTAATGTTTGTGTGTTGCATGTGGGAGCTTCTAGAAAGTCTGTGGTGGCTCTCATGTGCCATCCAAGGAGGCTTCTTTGTGTTCAGTCTGCAGGGGAGTGAAGGTTGCTGGGAGTGTGCATCCACTTACAGTCAGGAGTTGTCAGATGAAGCGTCCAACAGAGTTGTGGGTGGGGCTCTTGGTGAAGACCTTCAGCAGGAGGCCTGTTGTTAAGATCCCCTGGGTTCTGTGAGCCCCACCTTTCTCTCTGCTTCTAATGGTCCTGAGATTTCTCAGCCATTTCAATCCCTTCAGTGCTCTGGGTGGGGCAAGGCAGAAATGGATCTCCTGGGCAACTTTCTAAAAGATTAGGAAAGCTGGGGTCATATTTTGCTCTCATTTAACCCCATGGGAAAAATCAAGACCTGAAGGCATTTTTCTTTCCCCAGAGTAGTGTTTCCTCGAGACAGGGGTGACATGGGTGAAGTGAAACTGCTCTTACCTTCTTCAATGCATCTAGTCTCACATTTTTTGGTCCACCAAGGTACTGGAATTTTTCAGGTGTTCTCCTGGCCTTTCATAAAGGTGTTTTTATTTGGGAATAGTTGTTAAAAATGAGTGTTTCTATGGGAGGTATGGTGCTGAGATATCCTATTTCTCCATCTTGCTGATGTCCTTCCCGATCTTAATTTACTAATGATTTTATCATGATTTGCTTTCTACATCTACTGAGGTAGTCTTAAGGTAGTCTTACAGGTTTTCTCTTTTACTTCATTGGTATGGTAAATGATGTTTAAAGAGTTTTGTGATATTAAATCTTCCTTGAGTTCCATAGGTAAACCTTAATTTCATTATATATATTTTGTGTTTTATACACTATTTTATGTTTAGTTTTCTATTGTTCTGTTGAGAAATTTTGCATCTACATCCCAGGCCAATACTTCTCATTTCTTCTACCCTTGTCTGGTTTTCAAATCAAATTTATAATGCCTTATAGAATGAATTAGGGACATTTTCCAGTAGTCCTTGACACTTTTAAAGATTTTATATAAGATTAGATGATCTTCTCAGTGAAAGCTTATTATTACTCATGTGTAAAACCATTCAGAATTGATGTTTTCTCTGGGAAAATTTTCTCACCAATAGTTACTTTTTTATTTCTGCTAGAAGAAACACATAACCTAGGAAATTAAAACCTACAATTTCTTAACTCTTTTTCATCCAACTTTAAAAACTTATATTAACTTTGTAACTTGACACTCTGATGACAAAAACTTATCAATGTCAATTAAAAGATGAAAACTATGTATCTTTCCAAAAATCTTAATATTCAAATATTATCATCTCACCCACAGTATATTCATTCGTGTTTTTGTAAAGACAATGCTAGCACACCCCATTCCTACTTATCTTTTTTTTACTACTTCTCTTGTCCAAAATTTCAATATTGTAATTAATCATAGTTGTATTATAGTCAAAGAATTGCCCCACTTACAAAACACTTTTACTGTTATTCACTTGATTTTTTTTTTCCTTTTTGTTATGGTAAGCTTAAACTTACCAGGCTTAGTTTAATGAATCTGATGCATTGCCTATCCAGTTTGAACAATTACCAAATTATAAAAAGTAGTGTATCAAATATAATCTCCATCCCAGATTATAATGAAGTTAATACTAAAAATATGTGGTTTTTTTTCATTTTTAGTACATCAGAATGTATCTCTAATATAGTAGTTCTAACAGTATGGGCCGGTTGACCCACGGTTGTCCCCATCACTCCTTCAAGGAGTTCATTTTCAAATAACATTAAGATTGTGGTTGCCTTTTTCTTTCCTATCCTCATGAGTAGACAGTGAAGTTTTCCAGAGGCTACACGACATGTGATATCACAAAGGAATGAATGCAAAAGCAGATATTAGAATTCATCTGTTTTTTATAAAGAAAGTTATTTTAAAGATTTGCAAAATGTAAAATAGTGCCACATTTCTCCTTTATTTTTTTATTTGTTTTGGAAAATATAGCTGTTTTTATGAAAATAATGTGTAACTAGATTATTTTTATTTTAAATGAGTTAATATTTTATTTTAATTTTTGTGTTTTAGTTTACAATACATACATATCAATAGATATAGCCCACTTAAACAAAATAACTTTAGGGTCCTCAATGATTCTTTAAGTTACAAGAAATCCTGAGACCCAAAAGTTTGAGAGCAAGGGCTCTCATGTAGAATACCACTCAAGTAAAAACAAACAGTTCCATAAGGTCATAACATACTCTAGTCAGATTTCAACTTTCCTCCATTTTGTAATCATTTCTTAAATTTGTTTGTTGAACTCAGAATGCAAATGAGGTCTATATGTCACAATGTAAGTTCCTTTAAATCTATAAATTCCTCACTGGTTGTTTTTTTGTTTCTGTTTTTGTTTTTCCAATTTGTTGAAGAAAGCAGGTTGTTTTTCCTGTGTAATTTTTGCAGTTTCATTTTTGCTGATTACATCCCCATGCTGTCATTTAACATGTTCCTCCACTCACTATATTTTCTGTATGATATTACTTACATATAGAGGACTGAACAGATTCAAATTTAATATTTTTGGCAAGACACCTCATAGGTTTTATAATGTAAAGGTTTCTCTCCCCCCCCCCCCCACCTTTTTATGATGTTAGTAGTCCTTGGTGACCATTACCTAGCTAGAACTGTTAATTTGCTTGTGGTTGCAAAATGATGATATAATATGTCTGGTATTCCTTAAGTTAGTAAACAGAAAACCTCCATAAAAATAAATTTTTTGGTCTATTTGGGTCTAATTTCCTCTGCAATTCAGAATAATCGCAGAAAACTTGCTAAATCTACTTGGTCTCTTTTTAGGCCCTCTTCACTCCACAGTTAAAATAGAACATTTGTGATAACGATTAGAAGACACTCTTCACATACAGACCCAGTTAAACCAATAGTGAAGAACTGAGCTCTCCTCTTCCATCTGATGATAGCCAACCATCTCACCAAAAAATATGTGAAGTGTTTTATTCAACACACTCTCAAAAAAATCTGTAAGTTGAAAATCATGGTGTCTTGTACTGGTGATTTCATTTTGTTGAAAGCTAACTTTGTCCCTTAGGAAAAGGACTGGAAACCTGAAATAGACTCTATTGGTGTGTACTGTAATGACTTTTAAAAAATTACTCTCTGCAATACCAGCAATTTCACTGCCAGCCCTGGAGAAGGCCATTAACTTTTACGAGATTGTTTAGTCCAACAGCAGCAGAGTGAAAGTGAAATGCACTTGGAGCAGTAGATGTTGTTAGGGCCTCCTGCAGGATACTGGCTCATCTGGCCCACACTGTCAAGCTCTGTCTGGTTGCCCATTGCCTGAGTACCAGAGTACATTCTTCACACAGAGGCTGTATGTTTTGCTTTCACTCTGCATAAATTGACAGCCTAAATTCAAGGCAGCATGTATGTATGTTATCTAAATTCTTAAGTGTTTCTTTTGTTGTGAATAAACAACAAAGTATGAAACGTGATTTTTTCTTTCTCTGGTTTCTTCAAAGAAGCTTCAAAGAAGCTGAGAAGACATGCGAGTTGTCATGATTCTAAGGGTGCTGTCTGGCAGTGTTTTTAATCAGGCTTCTTCAAAAGCTGGTTGAGTGTTTGGTAGATTGATTCAGAAAGGAGCCTGAGCATGCATACTTAAGAGGCAACTGAACGTGCTTGCCACTAATTCAATTTGTGTGTCTTTTTCTTCCAATTCAAACAGGGTGAACAAAATAAATAAACTTAAAAGAAACCCAAAGGAATAGTATAAAACTTTAATTCAACAGTGACAAATTTCAGTTCTTTAATTCCAAGCATTCTGGTTAGAAATGAAAGGATTTCAGAATACAAGAAAATGTCATATGTGGCCAGAGACAAAGGTATAGTAACAGCCAAGCCAAGAAAATTTGCAATATGGTGCTTCATTTTAATAGTGCTTCATTTTATACATTTCTGATGCTAAGAATGATTTCAGGTGGTACTTTATAGGGTGTAAAGAATTTTTATACACATTTTCTTAGTGAAAACTCACAAAATCCCCAAGAACTTTGTCTCTCCAAAGCCCATGCTCTTTCTTTAATTCAATCCCCACTTAGGTTTCATTTGTTTTGTTTTGTGCTTTAATGAAGTATTTAAGTACATAATCTTGTTGGTCTTGGATTTCACAGCCTCCAGAACTATGAGAAAAAATTTCTGTTGTTTATAAGCTACTCAATCTACAGCATTTTGTTATAGCAGCCCAAACAGACTAAGGCATTGGGTAATGAGAAAAATAGCATCAGGGAGCCTGGGCGGCTCAATCAGTTAAGTGTCCAACTTCAGCTCAGGTCATGATCTCGTGGTTCATGGGTTTGAGCCCTATATCGAGCTCTACACTGACAGTGCAGAGCCTGCTTGGGATTCTCTCTTTCCCACTCTGTCCCTCCCCCACTTCATGTGCACGCTCTTTTTCTCTCCCTCTCTCTCTAAAAATGAATAAACTTAAAAAGAAGAAAAAATAAAAATGGCATCATTGACAGAAATAGAGATGCTAGATTGAGAATTTTTTTCCTCATACAAAACTACATAATTTTGTTCATCAGATTCAATTAATTAAAAGAGGATTCTTTAATCTCAACTAAATCCCACAGAATCCAACTAACTGACTGACATTTTCACTTGTGTATCTTAAAGGGCATATCAATTATAATTTTGCCTAACAGAGGTCTTAACTTCCACTCCATGACAACTGTTTTTCCTGAATCTTCCTTGACTCAGTAAATGTCAACACTTTCTATCCAATTTCTCAGGTGAAAAATATAGAGTTATCTAGGGGAAAAATCTAGAATTGATTCTTGTATTTCCTTCACCTCAACACCATCACTACTACCATACAATCCATCAACAATACTTTTAACTCCACCTAAAAAACATATTCCACATCTGTTTACTTCTCTTTATTTTCACTATTTTTATCCTGGTCTAAGTCACTGTTAACTCCAGCTTTAATTCCTGCAAAAGCCTCCCAGCTGGTTGTTTCCCTTCTGCTTATGCTCCTTTATAATCTACATAAAAGCCAGAGTAATGCTTTAAAAACATAAAACAGATTTTTCTAACTCCCACATCAAATTCTTCAATAGTCTTCTATTCCATTTAGAACAAAATCTCAATTCCATGGCCCATTAGATCCCAGTTGATCTGACTTTCCCTTACCTGTGAATTCTCCCACCTTTACCCTTCATTCCCTATGCTCTTGCAACATTGCCTTTCTAGAATGGGCCAAAATATTTTCCTCCCTGGGGTCTTTGTCCTTGTTCTCTCATGCTGGAGTTGTCTGTTTCTAGATCTCTGAATAGCTGGTGCCTTCTAGTCACCCAGTATTAGCTCAAATGTTACCTCTTCACTGACATTCAATTGGAAATAGCCTTTTCCACCACTCTAAACCATCACTTTCTATTACAACATACTACATTTATTTATTTCGTAGCATGCATCAAAAACCTCATTCAAAAAATCTCATTTATTTGATTATTTTTCATTGCTGCCTTCTTACCCTAATGCCATTCAATTAAGGGAGGATCTAGTCTGTCTGGTTCACTCCTCTATTCCTTGTGTCTGGCATACATTTAGCCCTCACTGAATATTTGTGAAAGGAACAAATGAACAAAGTCCCTCTTGCTGTGTAAAGCAATATAATTCTGGCTATATCGAGTTCCCATTCTGTTAGGCTAAAAGATGGAAAAATATCAGGGTGAATGTAAACTTTTATGCAAGCATTGTTAGAGATCCAGATCTGCACAGTGAAAACCTTAGTCACATAAAGGAAAACAAAGATTAAATTGTAAGAAATATTTGGAGATACTTGTGGACAGTTATGCCTCCCCATGGCCTCTGCAAGTCTATAAAAAACAGAAACCCAGGCCATATCCTGGCTAATGTGCTACTGCTTTCTATAGAAAGAGAAGAAAACTCAGCTTGTGGTCTAATATAGCAGGGCTGGTGGCTTGAGAGACAGCAGGATTAATGCTTTCCAATGTGACAGGATCTCTCACCCTAGACTCCAGAGGGCAGAGAGCAAGGACCACATAACCACCAAGGCCAGTGTTCTGACTTCTGGCAAATATACAGGTCCCAGAGTGAGTAATGAGTTAGGCCTGGCAGATTACATGTTGCCCCAAGAAGAGATGAAGAGAAACAGAAGAGGGATGGACAAGTGCCCATGGGAAAAGAAGAGTATTAGCTCTCACACAAACCACTGTGCCCCAAGTGACTGGCTTAAACAGAAATCTGGCATCAAGAAAGGGAGCTGAACAAAGTAAAAAATAGCAGACAATCCCCTCCCTTCTCATTCTTTAACTTTCTGATGGAGGAATAAAACATCGCTACCAGATGTATGATGTGATGACATTAATTATCTTATTCTTCATTCATCAAGACAGAATTGATTCATATCATCATTAACATAAGACCACTTTACAAAAACTAGTATATTGCAGTTATTAGTAATTCTGGTCCTGCACAAACATGGACTCAAATTATGTTATTATCACTTAGAGCCATGACACTTTTAACAGTGGGAATACTTTACTACTACTACATAAGAATGGGTAAGGAAAACAGACGATTCATGTAAAAAGTTTAATTCAGCACCTGGAACACAGAGCTCTCAATAAATAATAAAATATAAACAAGATATAAAGTTACTATTTTACTATCTAATCTTTCTTTTTCTCCCAGTGGACAAAACAAGGGTCCTTAAATGAATGTATATTTTCTCCCCCAAGAGTCTACTGGATATTTTGAATTTGAAAGAATTTGAGAGACTAGAAAAAAGTAATTTTTCTATATTTAAGATATGTGTAGGTCTATATATGCCCTTGAAATCAAGCATGAGCTGCATAATTTAATTATTAAGACCAATAAATAGTGAATGAATAAATATAATTTTAGAATAGAAACTTCACTCCAAAGCAATGTCCTATTATTTTTCTGCTCACCCGTTTAGCAAGGAATAAAAAGCTGAATGATGACTTCATAATTATAGCATATAAAGAAACAGGTACCTTTGCACACTTTTGTTGGAAGCATGAGTAAATGCAAACTCTCCGGGGAACAATTTCTCAATATGTGCCAATAACTTTAAAAATGATTCCTCTTTGTATATATAAACCACATCTTCTTTATCCATTCATCAGTTGATGGACATTTAGGCTCTTTCCATAATTTGGCTATTGTTGAAAGCACTGCTATAAACATTGTGGTACATGTGCCTCTATGAGTCAGCACTCCTGTATCCTTTGGATAAATATGTGGAACTTCAGAAACTTAACAGACCATGGGGGAAGGAGAGGGGAAAAAATAGTTACAAACAGAGAGGGAGGGAGGCAAACCATAAGAGGCTCTTAAATACAGAAAACAAACTGAGGGTTGATTGGGGGAGGCAGGGGCAAGGGGAAAATGGGTGATGGGTATTGAGGAGGGCACTTGTTGGGATGAGCACTGGGTGTTGTCTGTAGGCAATGAATCATGGAAATCTACCCCCAAAATGAAGAGCACAATGTATACACCGTATGTTAGCTAACCTGACAATAAATTATATTGAAAAAAAGATTCCCTTTAATCTAGCAATCCCATTCCCCGTAGCTTATCCTAAGGAAATAACAGAGGAGTTACATAAAGATGCATGCATAAGTATCTCATTTTTCTAACAGTCCTTGCTCCCCAGAAAACTTAATTGTCCATTATTTGATATTTTGTTAAATTATGATAAATATTTTGTACCCATTAAAAATGATAAAAAATATATACATTGACATTTAAATGGTTATTGTTATTCATTAAACAATTATGCTACAGAAGAGAGGCTGGGAGGATGGAAGAGTAGGAGGACCCTAAGTTTACCTCATCCTATGGACACAATTAGATAACACTCATATCAGCAGAAATAACCCAGAAAATGACCAGAGACTGTCAGAACAAAGTCCACAACAAAAGGTAGAAAAGAGGCCACACTGAAGAGGGTAGGAAGGGTGGAGATGTGGGGAATGAAACAGACCGTGGCTGTCTGTGGTTGGAAGGGAGTTGCGGGCAAGGAGAAGGATGAGAAGCAGATTGTCACACCAGGAACCCTAAACGAGGAACATGAACCCCCATAATATTTGGGTTTGAAAGTGAGAGGGGCTGGATTTTGTGAGTTCTTAAAACCAAATGACTGAAAGTCTGGAATTTTAAAAATCAGTGGGCTCAGTTCCAGGAGAGCTTGGAGTGTGATAGGAAGTGGAGTCCCCTACCTTAAAGAGGCAGCACAAGAAACAGCCCACAGAGATACAGGGCAGAAGCAGCAGTTTGAAAAACTCCTGGTGTATATTGGAGGGATAATTATTTACTCACCTCAGAGGGAGATTCCTCCAGTACCAAAGGAGCTGGCAGGTGACGTCTCCCTCCCCTGCTCCTCAGGATAAACACATGGTCACCTATAGAAGTCACACAGTGCCCATGTTCACTACCTAACTTGCTTACATCAAGCCCTGCTTCCCAGCTCTTCAGTGGGTCCACCCTTCTCAGTCATGCCTACCTTAGCCTACCTACTCATGCTGCAGGTTCCCTCCCTCAGAAGACTAGTGCCAACAGTGTATCTCCCAACCTGTGCATTTTGGTGGTAGCAGTGAGAACAGGGGCCCTGTGAAGGCTCAAGCCACAACTTCTTAAAACTGGGTGCCCCATCTCAGCTGGGGACCAAACCCTGTCCATAAAGGCAAAGAGAGACTCTGCAGATGACTGGAATGAAGGAAGATTGGCCAGGACAAAATAGCAGGGTACATGTAACACATATAGGAGACATTTCCTGAAGTGCCAGGTTCTGGGTAACTGGGGAAACTGCATTGCAGGGCACTATATGACCTTTTCTTCATAAGGCCATTACTTTCCAGACCAGAGAGACATAGCAGACCCTCTTAACACACAGAAACAGACACAGAGAGTTAGAAAAAAATGAGGAGATGGAGGAATATGTCCCAAATGAAAGAACAGGACAAAACCACAGCAAGATACCAAAGTGAAACACATATAAATAATATGCCTGAGAGAGAATTTAAAGTAATACTCACAAAGATATTCACTGGACTTGAGAAAAGAGTAGAGGACATCAGTGAGGCCCTTTACAAAGGGAGTAAAAAAAAAATCAGAGATGAACACAATAAACAAAATTAAAATTACACTAAAGAGAATAAGTAGCAGGCTAGAGGCAACAGAGGAGCAAATTAGTGACCTGGAGGTCAGAGTGATGGAAAGTAATCAAGCCGAACAGGTAACAGAAAAAAAATACATAAAATGAGAATAGACTTAGGAAACTCAGCAACTCTATCAAAGGTTATAGGGATCCCGTAAGGAGAAGGGAGAGAGAAAAAAAAAAATATATATATATATATATATGGAGAGAGAAAGAGAGAGAGAAGGAGGGAGGGAGAGAGAGAGCACAAGTGGGGGAGAGCAGCAGAGGGAAAGAGAAAGAATCTTAAGCATGCTCACCACTCAGCATGGGGCCTGACACAGGGCTCAATCCCACAACCTGGGGATCAAGACCTGAACCAAAATCAAGAGTCAGACACTCAATGGACTGAGCCACCCAAGTGTCCCTAATCAATATTTTTATAAAATAAATATACATAGAAATTCACCATAAGCACCTTGATTGGATTCTGCTTACATGGTTTATTCAGACATGGAAACAATGTCTGGACTATGCGGAATAGATGAAATGGTTACTCCATCTCCATTTATAATGGCCTAAACTTGTTCTTTCCCATGTGTATAACTGCTGATATAACTGAAAAACCAGAGCAGCAAATCAATGGGATGGGACAAAATAGACTTTAAAACAAAGACTGTAACAAGAGAAAAAGAAGGGCATTATGTAATAATAAAGGGGACACTTTAATAATATATAACAATTGTTAATATTTATGCATTCAACATGGAATCACCCCAATACATAAAACAGTTAATGCTAACATAAAGGAACTAATCAACTGTAATATAATAATTGTAGGGGACTTTAACACCCTGCTTACATCAATGGACAGATCATCCAAACCAAAAAAATCAACAAGGAAACAGTGGCTTTGAATAACACACTGGACTAGATAGATTTAACAGTGTATTCAGAAAATTCTACCCTAAAACATCAGAATAAACATTCTTTTCAAGTGCAGATGGAACATTGTCCAGAATAAGTCACATAGACCATGAAACAAGTCTCAACAAATTAAAAAATGCGGAAGTCATATCATGCATCTTTTTTTACCACAACACTATGAAACTAGAAATCAACCATAAAAAAATTTAAAAACAGCACATGAGGTTACATAACATGCTAGTAAACAATGAGCGGGTCAACCAAGAAATCAAAGAAGAAATCAAAAAGCACATGGAGAGAAATGAAAATGAAACTACAATGGTTCTGAATCTTTGCAATACAGTCCAAGTTGTTTTAAGGGAGAAATTTATAGTAATATAGGCCTACTCAAAAAGCAAGAAAAACCTCAAATAAACAATCTAACCTTATATCTAAAGAAGCTAGAAAAAGAAGAACCAAACTCAAGAACCAGGTGTAAATATTAGACCAGAAATAAGTGATATAAAAACTTAAAACAAAACAAAACAAACAAACAAAAACAATAGAACAGATGAATGAGCCCAGGAGCTGGCTTTTGGAAAAGGCCAACAAAATTAATAAACCTCTGCCAGACTCATCAAAGAGACAGAGAGAGAAAGAACTAAAATAAACAAAATCACAAATGAAAGAGGAGAAATAACAACTGATAACACAAAAATACAAATGACTGTGAGAGAATATTATGAAAAATTATATGCCAACAAATTGGGCAATCTCGAAGAAATGGATAAATTCCTAGAAACATATAACCTAACAAAATGAAGCAGGAAGAAATAGAAAATTTGAACAGACTGATTACCAGCAATGAAATTGAATTGGTAATCAAAAAAGTCCTAACAAACAAAAGTCCAGGACCAGACAGCCTCACAGGCAAATTCTACCAAACATTTAAAAGAGTTAATACGTATTCTTCTCAAACTATTCCAAAAAATAGAAGAGGAAGGAAAACTTTCACATTAATTCTACGAGGCCAATATTGTCCTGCTACCAAAATCAGATAAAGATACCACAAAAAAGAGAACTACAGACCAACATCTCTGATGAACATACATCCAAAAATTCTCAACAAAATGGTAGCAAACTGAATTCAAGAAAATATAAAAAAAAATAAAACCAATACCATGATCAGGTGGCACCTATTACTGGGATGCAAATGTGGGTTAATATTTACAAATCAATCAATATGATACATCACATCAGTAAGAGAAAGGATAAAAATCATATCATCACTTCAAAAGATGGGAGAAAAAGCATTTGACAAAGTATAACATCCATTCATGATAAAAATTCTCAAAAAAGTAGGTTTAGAGGGTACATACTTCAACATAATAAAGCCATACATGAAAAAACACAGCTAATATACTCAATGGTGAAAAACTGAGAACTTTTCTCCTAAGATCAGAACAAGAAAAAGATGTCCAGTCTCACCATTTTTATTCAACATAGTACTGGAAGTCCTAGCCATAGAAATCAGACAACAACAATAACAACAAAATAAAAGGCATCCAAATTGATAAGAAAGAAGTAAAATTTTCATTACTTGCAGATGATATGATACGATATATTGAAAACCCTAAAGACTCCACCAAAAAACTACTACAACTGATAAATGAATTCAGTAAAGTTGCAGGATACAAAATCAATACACAGAAACCCATTGCATTTCAATACACTAATAATGAAGCATCAGAAAAAGAAATTAAGAAAACAATCCCATTTTCAATTATACCAAAAATAATAAAATATCTAGGAATAAACTTAACCAAAGGGGTGAAAGACATATATTCTAAAAACTATAAAACCTTCATGAAAGAAATTAAAGATGACAGAAAGAAATGGAAAGACATTCCATGATCATGGATTAGAAGAACAAATAATGTTAAAATGGCTATACTACACAAAGCAATCTACACATTCAATGCAATCCCTATCAAAATACCAATAGCATTTTTCACAGGATGGTTTCACAAACAATCCTAAAATTTATATGGAACCACAAAAGACCCCAAATAGCCAAAGCAATCTTGAATAAATAAAACAAAACTGGAGAGGCATCCAATTCCAGACTTCAAGTTATATTATAAAGCTTTAGTGATCAACATAGTATGGTACTGGCACAAAAAAATAGACACATAGATCAATAGAGCAGAATAGAAAGCCCAGAAATAAATCCACAGATATATGGTCAATTAATCTTCAACAAAGGAAGTAAGAATATGCAATGGAAAAAGACAGTCTCTTCAATAAATGATTTTTGGAAAACTGGACAGCTACGTGCAAAAGGAAGAAACTGGACCACTTTCTTACACAAAACACAAAAATAAACTCAAAATGTATGAAAGACCTAAATGTGAGACCTGAAACCATAAAAATCCTAGAAGACAGCACAGGCAGTAACTTCTCTGACATTGGCTGCAGCAACTTTTTTTCTAGATGTCTGCTGAGGCAAGGGACACTAAAATAAACTATAGAGACATCAAAATAAAAAGCTTCTGCACAGCAGAGGAAACAATCAACAAAACTAAAAGGCAACCTATGGAATGAGAGAAGGCATTTGCAAATGACATATTCAATAAAAGATTGGTATTCAAAATATATAAAGAACTTATACAACTCAACACCAGAAAAACAAGTAATCCAATTTAAAAGTGGGCAGAAGACACGAACAAACATTTCTCCAAAGGCATACAGATGTCCAACAGCACATCAAAGTTGTTCAACATCACTGATCATCAGGAAAATATAAATCAAAACTACAATGAGATATCACCTCACACTTTTCAGAATGGCTAAAATAAGAAGCAGAAAAAACAATAGGTGTTGGTAAGGATGTGGAGAAAAGGGAAACTTCTTGCATTGTTGGTAGGAATGCAGACTGGTGCAGCCACTGTGGAAAAAACAGTATGGAGCTTCCTCATAAAGTTAAAAATAGAACTATTCTATGATCCAGGAATCACACTACTGAATATTTACCCCAAAAAATCCAAAAATGCACACACAAAGTGATACATGCACCCTATGTTTATTTCAGCATTATTACAATAGCCAACTATGGAAACAACCCAAGTGTCCGTTGATAGATGAGTGGATAAAAATGTGCCATATATACAACGAAATATTATTCAGCCATAAAAAGAATGAAATCTTGCCATTTGCAACAATATGGATGTATCAAAAGAATATAACGCTAAGTAAAGTAAGTCAGTCAGAGAAAGACAAACATGACATAGTACCACTCATATGTGGAATTTTAGAAGCAAAATAAAGAAAAGAAAAAAAGAAAGACAGAGACAAATCAAAAAACACACTGTTAATAAGGAAAACAAACAGAGGGTTACCAGAGGAAAGGTGGGTAGGGAATGGATGAAATAGGGCAAGGGGATTAAGGATATACACTTATCTTGATAAGCATCGAATAACATGTGGAACAACTGAATCATTATATTTTACACCTGAAACTAATATAACACTGCATGTTAACTACACTGGAATTAAAATAAAATTAAATTTAAAAAATAAATAAAAATTAAACTATAGAATAATTTACAGTATTATCTCATTTTGTTAAAAATAATTATATAATATATATTATATATTATATTAAACATTTATTATATTATTATATTTTTTGGTTATATATATGTATGTATAGGTAGATATAGATACAGATATAGATATATATATAACATCAGAAAAATAAATGGAAGGATATACTATAAAACACTAACTTTGGTTATCACTTGGTTAAGGGATTATAGTTTACCTTTATTTTATTAGTACATTCATATTTAAAAAAACATTTTTCTAATGTCCAAGTTTCACTTCTACATAAATAATATATTAATATTTTATGTAATAGATCAAAAACTATTCTAGAGAAGTAGCATCTAGGCCTTAATATTTATAACACACAGGCCCTTCAAATTATATTGAGGCCCTTAGCAGGAATAATATAAAGTACAGGTTAATATTTTCCTGTACTTAGAAACATGATATCAGTTCTTTGATAATATTGAATTTTAAAAAAGAGTAAAATTAAAACATTAAAAATTAACATCCTAAAAATGTCAATGGTTTTTATTTCTCTATTTACAGTACTATCAGCATGTGCTTGCTTAACCTAGCCCACAGTCACTTGCTTTGCCTTATCAGGGCAACTTATGGTATGTTATTAATTATTTTTCTTGTCCATTACTACTTGACCAGAATATTGGTTTGATCAAAATAGCACAACTTGGAATGAGTCTTACCTTATTTTCAGTGTATATGTGAAGAAAGTTACCTAGTCTTCCGGAAACTAACCAAGGATAAAATGAGACACCAATGTATTGGAAGTATATAAGTAGAAAGTGTAATGGTAACGAGAGTATTCTGAAAACCTATCATTTCAACAAATACATTTAATTCAAAACCAAGGGGGCAAGAAGAAATAGAAAGACTTGCAAATGAACATTTTTAAAACTTGATATTGAAAACTGATTTCTTGTTTTCTAAACCAGCCAGAACCTTTAAAAACGTTGTATTTTGTTCCTACTATGATTCATGTCATCACTACACCTAGAACATAAAAGATACCTGCCTCTTGCCTGCCTTGGGTGTTAGTCAGTGAATCACTGAAAGAGAACTCAGGTTTTGACAATAAAAATAATTTTTCATTTGAGTTCTTTTTCTTCTTCCTTCTAAATCAATGTGTATTTAATGACTTTGGTGCCTTTTAAACCAAATAGAATAAACTTTGAACCAAATGTACAGCTAATTACATGGTATATTTAGAATCACATCTATACTGCTAAAGCAAGAGAGAAAATTAGATAAATCTGAGTAGTATAGAGAGCTCCTCTGAAAAATCCTAAGAATAAAAATTTGCCTCGTCTGTCTGGAACTACCTAAATTATCAGAAATTGTTCATTTTTATGTAAAAAGGGTTTCCTCTCTGACAAAGTCTTTGTCTTTTAGGAAACCAACTGAATTTGTTTTCACTACCCACCATCCAGCTGGAATGTGTTTGCCAAAATAACACATTAGAATATGGTGACACAGTTCAAGAGTCATCACCATCCAAGATGATGTGAGTTCTCTGTTAGAAGAAATACCAAACAAGGTTTCAATACATTACAAGGAAATGCTTAAAACCAAGGAATAATGGAAAAGAGATAAGATATATTCAACAAGCGCTTATTAATGTTTTTATATTAATTATACACAGCATATCTGGATATTACATTAATAAAAAACTATTGTTTGCTGCACACTTATCATAGGTGCTTTATCCCATTTATTCCCATACAGTGTGGTGAGAGAGATATCACTATTATCTCTATTTACAGTTGAGAAACTTAGAGAAGTTAGGAAACTCACCAAGTTCATATAATCTATCTTGTGATTAAACCAGACTTTGAATCCATTCAGTCTGACTTCAGAGCCTTGACTTTAGCCATTACACTAGACCACCTATAGCAGTAGTAGACATTGAATAAGCCACAAAGAGGCAAAAGACATACTTCTTCCCCCACAACGGCCACACACCTACCCCCATCCTCACCATAAAATTTCCTGTTTGTAACAAAATAACTGCCTACTGAGAATAGATTGAGAAGAGAGTTGGCCCACTTTGGAGAGACCCACATTTTTTGTATTTCTGAAGTCAATTTGCTACTGTGTCAAGCACCAACTAAGGCTAACTACCGCTTCATGCCTCATTTTGAAATGAAACAGCAGAACTTCCAGTTCCAGAAAGATGGAGTAGGTATATTTTTTTCTGATTCCTCCCACTAAGCAAAACTAAAATCCTTGGACATTATGTGCAAAACAACATAAGAAGACTCTGAAAGGTGAAGAGAAAAAGATGTGGGACTTCAACACAGAAGGACCAATATACAAGTGAATTTCCTGGATTTTCTTTTCATCACATATATCCTGGACTTGGAGCTAAAGAAGTCAGAACCTAGAAATGCTGATGAACACAGACCAAAAAAAAAAAAAAAAAAAAAAAAAAAAAAAAAATCTGATAAAAGTCTGTCAAGCCAAAGGACTAGGGAAGGGACAAAGTGGCCTGACAGAAAATAATCATTTTATTGTAGACAAACACCACAGGAAAACTATGGTTTTACCCATAACCATGATATCAAAGGCTGAGTGGGAAGCTTATATTTCCACACTTAATAGTAATGACATACCTTTCCCCATACCTGTTAGGGCAGTATCAGATAAGGCCTGGTAAAGAATAGGACTTTTGCTATCACCCAGAATAGTAAGTCCACCTCACATCTGTGTCAGTGGAGACCATATGGAGAGCCAGAACTCGCAATCAAACCAGCAGTAATAAGCAGTGCCCTCCCTCCAAAGTGTCAACAGAAGCCAAGAGGGGAACATGTACTTTCACCTCCATCTGGCAATAATGAAGTACAATCCTCCTTTCCTCTATCAAAGTGGTGTCCAAAAAGCTAGCTAAAACAGAAAATATAATGAGATCCAGAATCTCAGAACATAATATGAAAATGTCCAGAGGATAAAATCAGGTAACTTGGGGACTCATCAGAATTCACCAATTATGGACAACACAGAAAATTTAAACTAAAAAGAAAAGGTGCATACCCTCTTAAACCTGTGGGACAATAACAAAGGATCTAACATTTGTATCATCAGGATACTCCAAGGAGAGGAAAAAGAGAGCAAGACTGAATAGCATTGAAGAAATAATGGTAACATTTTCCAAATTTGTAAAGTGATATCACAATATGGCAGAATAGGACTTTTCAACCATCATCTCCACCTCCCCCAACCAGAAAAACTGATTGTAATAACTAACCACAGATGAGAATACCTTTGTGGAATCCTGGGAGTCTAGTAGAGAGGTCTCAGCACTCTACTAGACCAAAAACTCCAAGATGCATTGACAAAGGTAAGAAGATTAGTTTCACTTTACCCATGTAACCCCTCCCCTAAGGTGGCACAGCTCAGCACCAAGAGAGACCTTCTTGGTTGCAATCTCTTCCACAGGGGAAAGTGAGAACATAATGAGCATTTGGATTTCCCAGCCATGCAGGATGCTATCCAAGAGACTCATCTCTCACCTTACTCCAGACACAGAAGGGATTGGCTCAGCATGTCTGAATAGTCTAGGGGCAGCTAGGAGCAGGAAAAATTACAGCAACCAGGATGTGAAAATCAACAAAGAGCCTGCCTCTTGAGGGAGTTCATCACCACTATACCTGCCTTACAAGAAATTTTAAAAGCAAATTAATGGCTGCTAATCAGCAACCTAAAAACATAAATGTATTAAAAATAACTATATCTACAATATTTATTAATGGATATAAAAAGATATAGATAATGATATGAATAACATGAAATGCAGGAAGGAAGGAGTAAAAGTGTAGTTTTTATATGTGAATGAAGTTATCAGCTTAAAATAGACTGTTATAACTGTTTTTTTATAAGCCTCATGGTCAGAACAAAGAGAAAAGTAGTAGATACACAAAAAATGAAGACTAAAGAATCAAAGAATATGACTACAAAAAATCATAATCACAGAGGAAGACTGCAAGAGAGGAAGAAGGAAAACAGGAACAACAAAATAGGAAATACTAAACAAAAAATCAATAGTAAGTTTATCTATCAGGAATTAATTTCAATGTAAATGAATTGAAATCTCCCTTCAAAAGACATGGAATGGCTTTAAAAGGATTTAAAAGAAAAAGGACCCTTTTATATGCCACATATAAAAAGCTTACTTTAACTCTAAGGTCACATAAAGAATGAGAATTATGGGGGTACAAAAGCTATTACATGGAAATGATAATTAAAAGAGAACAGGAGTAGCTATACTTACATCAGACAAAATATATTTTAAGTCAAAAACTGTCATAAGAGACAAAGTAGGTCATTATATAATAATAAAGACTCAATTTCATCAAGAGGATATGACATGAATAGACACTTCCCTAAAGAAGACATCCAGACGGGCAACAGGCACATGAAAAGATGCTCACTCAATGTCACTCCTCATCAGGGAAATGCAAATCAAAATCACACTGAGATACTACCTCATGCCAGTCAGAGTGGCTAAAATGAACAAATCAGGAGACTATAGATGCTGGAGAGGATGTGGAGAAACGGGAACCCTCTTGCACTGTTGGTGGGAAGGCAAACTGGTGCAGCCACTCTGGAAAACAGTGTGGAGGTTCCTCAAAAAATTAAAAATAGATCTACCCTATGACCCAGGAATAGCACTGCTAGGAATTTACTCAAGGGATACAGGAGTGCTGATGCATAGGGGCACTTGTACCCCAATGTTTATAGCAGCACTTTCAACAATAGCCAAATCATAGAAAGAGCTTAAATGTCCATCAACTGACGAATGGATAAAGAAATTGTGGTTTATATACACAATGGAATACTACTTGGCAATGAGAAAGAATGAAATGTGGCCTTTTGTAGCAACGTGGATGGAACTGGAGAGTGTTATGTTAAGTGAAATAAGTCATACAGAGGAAGACGATACCATATGTTTTCACTCTTATGTGGATCCTGAGAAACTTAAGAGCAGACCATGGGGGAAGGGAAGGGGAAAAAAAGTTAGAGAGGGAGAGAGCCAAACCATAAGAGACTCCTAAAAACTGAGAATAAACTGAGGGTTTATGGGGGGTGGGAGGGTGGGGAGGTTGGGGAGGGTGGATGATGGGCATTGAGGAGGGCACCTGTTGAGATAAGCACTGGGTGTTGTATGGAAACCAATTAGACAATAAATTTCATATTAAAAAAAAGAGGATATGACAATTATAAATATAGATGCACATAATATTGGAGCACCTAAATATATAAAGCAAATATCAACAGAACTAAAGAGAGAAATAGACAGAAATAAATAAAATAGGGGACTTTAATACTTCACTTTTAAAAATGGATAGAACATCCAGACAGATAATCAGTGAGCAAACAGGATTTGAATAACACTATAGATGAAACTAACCTAACAGACATATACAGAATATTTCATCCAATAGCAACAGAAAACACATCCTTCTCAAGCACATATTTTCTTTAGAATAGACATGTTAGGCCAAGAAATAAGTCTTAACAAAGTAAAGAAAACTGAAATTATGTCAAGTAGCTTTTCTGGTCACAATGTAGGGAACTAGAAAGAAATAACAGGAGAAAATTAAAATTTCACAAATGTGTGGGAATTAACATACTCCTGAATAACCAATAAGTCAAAAAAGAAACCAAAAAAGGAAGAAGAAACTACCTGAGACAAATGAAAGTAGAAACACAACATGCCAAAACTTAGGGGATGCAGCAAAAGGAGTTCTAAGAGGTAAGTTTATACTGATAAGGCCTACTTTAAGAAAAAAGAAAGATCTCAAATAAAACACCTAACTTTCCACTGTATAGAACTAAAAAAAAGAAAAACTAACATTAGCAGAAGGAAGGAAGTAATAAAGACTAGAGCAGAAAAATAAAATAGAGACTAGAAAAATTATAGAAAAGATCAATGAAACTAAGAGGGCTTTTAAAAATATAAACAAAATTTGCAAACCTTTAGCTAGAATGAATAAGAAAATAAAAGAGGTGACTCAAGTAAATAAAATTATAAATGAAAGAGAAGACATTACAACTGACACAATAGAAATAAGAAGAATTTTGAGACTACTATCAACAAATAAGGTAACCTAGAAGAAGTAGATAAATTACTAGAAACACACAACCTACCAGGATTAAATCATAAACAAATAGAATATCTGAACAGAATACTGAATATTGAATCAATAATCAAAACCTCCCAAAAAGAAGCCCAGGACCAGATGGTTTCACTGGTGAATTTTACCAAGCATTTAAAGAAGAATTAACGTCAACCCATTTCAAACTCTTCCAAATATTGAAGAAGAGGGAATACTTCCAAACGCATTTTATGAGGCAGTATTACCCTGATACCAAATCCAGACAAGGACACTACAACAAATGAAAACCACAGGCTAATATCCTTAATGAACACAACTGCAAAAATCTCATCAAAATACTAGCAAACCAAATTCAACAGCACATTGAGAGAATCATACAGCACGATCTAGTAGGATTTGTCCCTGGAATACAAGAATATTTTAACATATGCAAATCAACCAATGTGTTAACTGAATAAAAGATAATAATTATATAATCATCTCAATAAATGCAGAAAAGAATTTGACAAAATTTAAAATTCTTTCATGATAAAAACTCTCAACAAATTAGGTATAGGTAGAATGTACCTCAACATAATAAAGGCCATATATATCAATCCTACAGCTAACATCTCATTTAGTGATGAAAAGTTGAAAGCTTTTTCTCTTCCTCTAAGATCAGGAACAAGACAATGGTGCTCACTCTCTTTTCAACATAGTACTAGAAGTCCTCACCTAAGAAGTTAGACAACAAAAAGAAATAAAAGGCATACAAATTGGAAAGAAAGAAAGTAAAAATGTCTCTGTTTGCAGATGACATGACCCTATATATAGAAAACCCTGGACCTGACCAAAAAGCTATTAGAACTAATAAACAAATTCAGTAAAGCTGCAGGATATAAAATCAGCATACAAAAATCAATTGCATTTGTATACACTAGCAATGAACTATCTAAAAACCAAGTTAAGAAAACAATCTCATTTACAATAGTACCAAAAAAATAATAACATACTTAGGAGTAAATTTAACTAAAGAGGTGATAGATATGTACACTAAAAATTATAAAATGTTGATGAAAGAAATTGAAGAAGATACAAAGAAATGGGAAAATATCCTTTGTTCATGAGTTGGAAGAATTAATATTATTAAACTATCCATACTACCCAAAGTAATCTACAGATACAATATAATCTCTATCAAAAGTTCAACAGCAGGATGCCTGGGTGGCTCAGTTGGTTAAATGTCCAACTTCAGCTCAGATCATGATCTCATGGTTCGTGAGTTCAAGCCCTACATCAGGCTCTGCACTGACAGCACAAAGCCTGCTTCAGATCCTCTGTCTCTCTCTCTCTGTCTCTCTGTCTCTCTGTCTCTCTCTCTCTCTCTCTCTCCCCCCCTCCTTTGCTTGCACTCTCTCTCTCTCTCAAAAAATAAATGAAAATTAAAAAAAAAGTCCAACAGCATTTTTCACAGTAATAGAAAAAAATCCTAAGATTTATATGTAACTATAAATTACCCCAAATAGCCAAAGCAATCTAACACAAAAAGATCAATGCTAGGGCATCATACTTTCTGATTTTAAAATATATTACAAAGCTACAGTAATCAAAACAGTACAGTACTGCCTAGAAAAAGATACATTAACCAATGGAACAGAATAAACAAGGTAGAAATAGATCCAAATATATATGGTCAAGTGATCTTCAACAACAGTGCCAAGAACACCAAAAGGAAAAGGATAATCCCGTCAATAAATGTTGGGAAAACTGGATATCTACCTGCAGAACGATGAAACTGGACTCCTATCTTACACCTTATACAAAAAATCAATTTAAAATGGATTAAAGATTTAAATTTAAGACCTGATACTTTAGAACTACTAGAAGAAAACATAGTAGAAAAATTTTTTGACATCAGTCTATGCAATGATTCAGATACACTCCCAAAAGCACAAGCAACAAAAACAAAAAGACAACTGGGATTGCATCTAACTAAAAAGCTTCTGTACAGAAAAAGGAAACAATCAATGGAATGATAAAGCGACCTATAGAATGGAAAAAAATATCTGAAAACCAAACATCTAATAAGAGATTAATATCTAAATATTTAAAATATTTAAAATTAAATATTTAAAAACTCCTACAACTCAATCAAAAATAAAAGATAGCCTGATTAAAATATGGGCAAAGGACCTGAATAGACATTTCTCAAAAGAAAACACAAACAGCCACCGGGTATACAAAAAGGTGCTCAGTATCACTAATTATCAGGGAAATGTCAACCAAAACCACAATGACATATCACTTCGTACCTGTTAAGATGGTAATTATTAAAATAACAAAAAATAAACAAGTGTTAGCAAGGATGTGGAGAAAGGGGAAATCTGGTACAGTGATGGATCAAAACTGATATAGCAATTATAGAAAACAGTATAGGGGTTATTCAAAAAATTAAAAATAGAGCTACCTTATTATTCAATAATCCCACTCTGGGTATATATCCAGAAGAAATGAAATCAGAATCTCAAAGAGATATCTGCATTCCCATGTTTATTGCAGCACTATTCACAATAGCCAAGAGAGAAACAACCTGTGTTTGTAAATGGATGAATGGATAAAGAAAATGTAGTATATGTATGTAATATTATTCAGCCTTAAAAAAGAAGAAAATCCTACTATTTGCGCATGAGCCTGGAAGGCACTATGTTAAGTGAAATAAGCCAGGCAGACAAATATGCGTGATTTCACTTACATGTGGAATCTAAAAATTAAAAAATTTGAACTCTTGAAGGTAGAGAGTAGAATGGTGTTTTCCAGGGCCTGGAGGATGAAGATAGAAGAGAGACGTTAGTCAAAAGATACAAAATTTCAGTATGAAAGATGAATATGTTCTGGTGACCTAATGTATACCATGATAGGTATTATTAATTATACTGTATTTCATATTTGAAATGTGCCAACAGAATAAATCTTAAGTGTTCTTACCACACACACACAAAAATTAAATATGTGAGTTTCTGAATATTTAATACAGTTCTTACACCTCACACCAAAATCATAGTTTATAAAAAGAAAACGCAATAAATTGAACCTCATCAAAGCCAACTTTTGTTTTGCAAAAGATCTTGTGAAGAGAAGGAAAGGACAAGCTACAGAATAGGAGAAAATATTTGCAAATCCCATATCTGATAAAAGACTAGTATGCACAATATATAAAGAACTTCAAAACTCAACAATTAAAAAAACAGAACATGGGAAAAGGAGGTAAAGACACACTTGCTGAAGATGTAGAGATGGGAAATAAGCACATAAAAATATTCAACATCACTAGTCTTTAGGAAAATGCAAATTAAAACCACAATAAGATATCACTACACACCTATTAGAAAGACTAAAAGAACAGTGTCAACACCAGATTTTGTCAAGGATACAGAGAAATCAGATTCCTCATATATTGCTAGTAGGCATACAAGATGGTACAGTCACAATGAAAACAGTTTGGCAGTTTCTTCTAAAACTAAAAACATACCTACCATACAATCCAGCAGTTGCACTCTTGGGCATTTATTTATCCAGAAAAATAATGACTTATGTTCACACAAAATGACAAATGTTCTATATGAATGTTTACAGCAGACTTGTATTAACCAAAGACTAAGTAGCCTAGATGTTCTTCAATAGATGAATGGCTAAATAAACTCAGCGGTGTAATTATATCATGGAATACTCAGGGGGTGGGGAATGGAACACAGTATTGATACACAGAAAAACCATGATATAATTACACCACTGAGTTTATTTAGCCATTCATCTATTGAAGAACATCTAGGCTACTTAGTCTTTGGTTAATACAAGTCTGCTGTAAACATTCATATAGAACATTTGTCATTTTGTGTGAACATAAGTCATTATTTTTCTGGATAAATAAATGCCCAAGAGTGCAACTGCTGGATTGTATGGATTGTAACCATAATGTTAGAGATGAGAAACTGGTTTAAGATTAAATCAAAAACTCAACCTTCTCAGCCTATCAGAGAACCAAAGAAATACTTTCATTCTTGCAATTTAAAATCTTTTTTTCAGAAAACCAAACTTTTCCCAAACCCTGTTTTACATGGAGGAGAGATAACCCACATCTATGTGGCAGGTCCTTTAATTCATTCTGGTTTCAGCAATGTTGGGTTTAGCTTAGTTATAAGACTAATATGTCTACATGCTAGTTGCGGCATACCTCTTCTGGTCTTCTGTCACCAGCTGATGGACCCCCAAGACAGTCTGGATATAAATCCATTGCTCTTGCTGGAAGCTAGTGTGTAACATACTATACTTGCACAATGACTTTTGAAACTTACTTTCTCTATGTAAGTGATGAATCACTGAGTTCTACTCCTAAAACCAATACTATACTGTATGTTAACTAACATGACTTTAAATAAATAAATTTTTTAAAAAAGAGAAAAAAATCTACAAGGTCTTCAAGAAACTTTAAAGAAGCAAAACTATTATTTAAACCACATGGCTTTTAAATTCACAAAAGTTTTCCTTAAAACAGTTATATTACTATTCTGAGTTCAACTTATATTAGTAGTGCTATGTGCACAAAATAAAAGAGTGATGTAATTCTGTATGTGTAATGTATACTTTATGATATATACATAAAACTATGGAGTACATGAAGGTTTGGGAGGGGCCACTCTTGTGATTCTAACTAATCAACCATGGAAATCATTATATATGCTTAAGTATAATTATAGGGCCCCTAGACTGTTAAAAAAAAACTTTAGTGGGGTTTGGAGAGTATGTGAAGATTTTTGCAAGTTGTCATACTTGAGTTTTCCTTGGGATTTCAAAATTAGAGCTGGTTTACATCCTTTATGGCATTTATTAATTTGCAAATTTTTATTGGACCTAACTATGTGTCAAGTACTGTATAGATGCTGGAGGGGCGTTTATAGGCAAAAAGGTACTGATCACAACACAAGGCTAAGTTCTGTGAGGAAGGTAAGTATAAATGCTAGTGGAGGACATTGGAAATCATCTAGCCCAAACTTGACCTGAGTTTTCACATGTATGCTATTGCCTTTTAAATCCAGACCTCATGTGAACAGGGTCATTCCCATATTGAAAATATCATATGAGTCCAAAGTTTTCCAACTGATGGCTAACTGGTATACCCAGACATCTAATGTAAAAAAAAAATAAATAAATAAAACAAAAACGCTGACAATTCAAAGCCAGACTTCCTGGTGCTAAGCAGGTTTACTCACTTGTCAAGGTTGCTTGTGCAACCTTCGCTGTTGGTGACAGACTAAAGGTAAGAATATACCCATCACAAAATGGCTGAATGTGTATTGCAGGCTCAGCAGAAATGTGGCCTCCATAAGGAATGTTCTCCTACATAACTTTACTTCTCTTTCTAGTGACTCTGGCCTCACAGTTTTACCCTTCCTTCTCCAGAAGGAATTTATCCTAGATCCTGTCACATGGCAATGAAAACCCAACTGTCCTTTCTTGCAAAAGAGACTTCCTAGGTGATGTTGAAAGGAAAATCGTGAGAAAGAATGTTAAGATTTTCTCTTGTGTTTGGGAGAAACACAAGAGAGCAAGGTTGGAGGCAAACTGAGTAGCTAATGGACAGAGTAACCTTAGGTTCCCTGTATAAACCCAACTTTCCCCACTCCAGACTGCTGGACTGTGTTGGTGTCTGGTTTGTCTAATTTGATTATGAGCCCCCTGGACAAGAACTTTGTCTAATTCTGTGTTCTCTACAGCACCTAGCCCTTTGTTGGCACCACTGAATGCCAAAGAACACTCCACTTCTGTTAACTAATAATAAGATTGACTTCCCAACTCAATGTGATGAGGTTTCTGTCATTTTTATGCCAGTGTTTTCTGATTTGTATTTCATATTTATGTCTGGAGAGGAAGCTTCATGTGTTACTGAATCACCTCTGGACTGATCTTCTTTTCAGGAAACGTAGGCATGAGGTTGAGTGTTTTTCAACCACGAGTTTTGGGAACACAGACTGCTCAAATATGCTAGGGTACATGAAGGGGAAATGTTTCTAAAAGAATCACTTTTTTCAGCAGTCATGGGGATCTCTGTGAGCCAAGGATACAGACTGGTTAGCAGATGTGACCATAAAAACAGCAGGTCTCTTTAATGCAAATATTTCACTTTGGTTTCTCTGTTCCTAAGGAAAATAGGCAGGTTTGTGGGTTTTGTTTGTTTGTTTTTGTCTGTTGATTTAATTGTACTCTTTAATTGCACTTCTTTAATTGTACATATTATTTGATCTAGTACTAAATCAATACTTAAGTTTCTCTTTATGGTAAATGAGTCACCATATTGACTTTTTAGGGCAAAAATCAGATATTCCAATTCACAATGCAATTTCAGATATTGCAATTCGCAATGCAATTTCACAACGAAACATAGCAGGAGTTTTCTGGGCTATCTCATCTTAATTCAGGTAAAGGCGAAAAATGTCTTCATTAATAGAGGACACTGTTTATATATATATTTTTCCATTTAGCATGGCTTATACTTTCTGTTGAATGTCAAACATACATAATGTACTATGTAATATGAACTGAGGTAAACAGGTCTTTAGTGTGAAGTTTTATGTTGATTTATCTAGAAACTGGGCTGTGTTCAATATTTTGTATAACCTCTACATACTAGCCTCTACATACTATAGCTTCAAATACCTTCCTTGCTTTTGTTTTTGTCTTCCCTATCACTTTGAGCTTCCCTAAGAACACCTCCTCGGCGATAGTCTGTTTTGCAGCCCTTTCAGCTTTAACTAACTGTTATTATACTGGAGCCTTATTGCTGTGTGTCAGGGGAGGGAGAATAAAATGGGGGGAGGGAAGAGGAACATTCTATAATCTTACAAGAAAATCTGTCTTTTAGTGGGCCTATGTCACTGGGCTGTAACCTTCACCAATATTTGTTAGCTTTACTCAACCTCTTAGGTAAAACAAGATGGCACCACAATTGTATATATGCCCTTCCTCCAGGGGGTTAAGGCTCTGGTAAAGTCTTATACCCTGGAGAAGAGGTCTTTGTTGTGGTGAATGATCTCAGTAAGCTTTATTTATTTATTTATTTATTTACTTACTTACTTACTTACTTACACTTATTTTTTGAGAGACAGAGCACAAGCAGGGGAAGAGCAGAGAAACAGGGAGACATAGAATCTGAAGCAGGTTCCAGGCTCTGAGCTGTCAGCCTGATGTGTACAGAGCCTGATGTGGGGCTCGAACCCACAGACTGTGAGATCGTGACCTGAGCCGAAGTCAGACACTCAACAAACTAAGCCACCCAGGCGCCCCTCAGTAAGTTTTAAAATTTTACCCTTTCTCTTCCCCTGCCAGAGGCACAGGAGATCTTTCTTGCATTTTTACTAGGAGGATGGTGAGGTCCCTGGAGGCAAACACCATGAAAGTGTGGGACTCCCCCTAAGTCTCTAGGCCCTAGCAGTTTCTCATTCTCATGTTAGTCCATACTCAGCATCCAGCAATTAATTAAAATTACCATTTAACTGTTGCTGTAAGTTTATGGCTTCTATGACTTCTGTTCCAATTAGGCAGATCTTTGTTGTGACTGTCTGAATTTGCATGGTTTGGGGATAGCAGCTTGACCTGAGACCTCAGTTTGCTGCTGTGTCCAAAAATCACTGATTTTCAGTATGTTCAGCTTTTTTTCTTGTGAAGATAGGAGCGATAGTTTCCAAACTCTTCATATGTCATTAAAGCTGAGACTTTATACAGTTTTTTCACAAGTAAAAATAAATGTGATAAGGGAGTTGAAGTATTGCTACAAGTAAATAGACTAAAAATTATTTTTGAATTATTTTCAAAGCTTATTTCTAATAAATAGGTTAAATGAATAGGAAAATTGTAATGGATAACAGAGGTTAGCAGTGCTTCCACTGGTCAAATTTGGAACAGCTCATACATTATAACAAATAAGGAGTTGGATAAATTACAATACACTGGAAAAAAGGAGTCCATCAGTTCATACGGATACCCAAAAATAATAATTTCAAGTGTTGGGGAGAGGGAGAATGAAAAGTTCTTTTTTACAGAAAAATGACAACAAACAAATGTAGAGGAAATTATAAAATTGGAAAAATCATCATTTTGCTGGTACCAGGGTAATACTTTATCTAAGGAATATGTATTAATGGATACCAAAGCCATTGAGGGAAAGATCATTGGGGAGCAAAATATTCATACAGTCTCAATATCACCTTGGAGAGTACTCATTAACCACAAAAGAAAAGCATACCTGTACAATGAAGAAATACAACAGACACCACCTTAACTAAATAATCAAACTTAATTTCCCAAACTAGGATACACTGATATCGTGTACTTCCTGATATGAATCTCTGTGGTGACACAACATCACAACTGTTGTTGTCCTGCCAAATATATTCTACCTGAATCTATTTAGGAGAAAATAGTCATTTTAGGGATATTGTGCAAAACAACAATTTGGTCTCTTTAAAAGTGTTAATGCCATAAGAGAAAAAACAGCTGGGGACTATTTTAGATTAAAAAGGCATAAAGAAATTTGATAACTAAATGCAATGCATGATTCTTCATTGAATCCTGGAAGGAGGTATACAAATAGTTATAGAGAATTTTGTTGGGGTAACTTAGGAAATTTGGATACTGTGTTTATTAGATGAAAGCTTCATGTCAACGTTAAAATTTCTTATGGTAATTATATTGCAGTTTATGGGAGGATGTCCTTGTTTTAGGAGAAAAATGGTGAGGTATTGGACTGATTTTCATGGTGTCTACAATTAACTCCCAAGTGGCTGAAAGTTAATTAATAAGTTTAATTGAAAGTTCCTTTTTTTGCAACTTTTCTGTAGGGTTGATATTTTGTAAAACATAAAAATGAAAAAGTAAACAAAATGGATGACAACAGTAATAATATAAAATCAAATGCTTTATCCTTGGGGGTGTTAGACATCATACAGAAAAAAAGTTAAGCTTACTTTCCATTGATAAGTATACTGAACATTCTTTCAGCATGCTATGTGTGAATTAGTCTTTTGCAAAGGAGCTATGGTAAAATAATTAGTCAAATACACAGAAACGAAGACTATAGTAGATACCCCAAAAACTGTTGGGTGAAAACTCTTGCAAAAAATGGAAATTTACAAGAGCTTTGACCAATAGTGATAGGGAATTAAAAGTAAAATTTGGATGCAATAACCTCCCATATATTCTATTTATTACTGCATATACATAAAAATGCCAAAAAAGATTAACATATTTGTATAACAAATATAAATAATTGCAACATAATGCCTTCCTACATTAACGAAGAGCTTTGCACAAACCTGTCTTCTTCAAAATGCTGTCATTTCTCTGTATTGGTTACTTTGACAACATGTAAAATAATGAGAATGTACACTTAGCCCTGGCTCTGAAGCTATCCCTAAATAGGGCACTTTTAAAGACACATTCTCTCCTGCAAGTGATGGTAAAGTGATTAAAATGATGGCAAAATCCAACATAAAGGTCAGACTGAGTATTGCCAACTGCTAGAAACTTTCGTCAAGTGTCTGAATAATTTTTATCCTTCCACATCACCGCCTCTACTCGGTTTGTGCCAAGGCCCCAGGGAAAGGTTAGTCAGTGTGTTCATAGACAGGGCAGGAGAGTAATAAGTGAGCAAAGAGGATTAACTATCTTATCTATCTGGGGTAAATCACTGGATGCTCTAGGAAAAGAAAAATCCTTCTGTGTTAAGACAAGTTTTAGAAGTAGCTTCATTCCAATTACTGTCATTTATAAACTTTCTTTGCCCTGAGGATTTTCAGGAGCTTGACTTAAAAAATTAAAAAAAAAAATCACCTTACTTTATAAGCAGCAATCGCCACAATTAGAACTGCAGTGTAGACATCCTTACAGGATATAATAATTAATTCACCTGGTTATGAAGTCTTGCCTTCTTCCCGGCCAAATTCCAAGAACAAGCAATCTGTCTTTAAAAGGCTATGTCATAGCTAGAGAAAGAGACAATGAATTTCAAGACGACTTGGGGATATATGGAACAAAGCAGAGGGTGAAGAGCCCCTGTCCCTCCAAACCCTGATTTTCCTTACCTGTTCTTTGATGCTGGGAGCTAGGCAGTGAGAGGCTGAAGAAATGGAGAAACTTCCATGGGCATTCATTCCCTTGTCTCTTTAAGACTTGTGTTCTCCTTCCAATTCCCATTTTCTCTTTTTGAAGCAGAAGTAGGATATTTGCATCTTAGAGTCTGATGAGAGAGAGCAGAAGAGAAGGGCTTGAGACTGACTAGAGGAATTGAAGTCCCAGTGACTAGAGGAATTGAATTTTCCTTCAATTCCTGCCCCAGCTAGAGAGAGAGGTCTGCTGCTCTGGGCTGTGCTCAGAGCCTGGAGACCAAACAGCATCAAGTTCTCCAGACATTTCTCTGATAGATCCTGTGTCTCAAGGCACTGGGACACAGCAAGAACCTCCCAGTCAGATAGCTTGAGGTTTAAACCCCAGTTGTTCTATTATTTTTTGTTTGAACTTGAAGTCATTAAACCAAGAGTCTCAGTATCTTCTGCTAAAAAAACAAAAACAAAAAAAGCGAAAAACAAAAAACAGGGTGGGTGGTCAGGTGGGAGATATCATTCACAATAATTAGACTAGTGGGAAGATAGATGAAATTGAGAAGTAAGGGTTCAGCACCACGTCTGACAGTTTTAAGGGCTCAGGGAATGACTTCAGCAGCTAAAAAAGGGCAGGGATTACTGTCTTTCTTTTGAATCTCTTCACGGAGCCATGATGGGGGTAATGAAGGCTGGGACATCCAGTCTATTCTGGCTCCTGTAATGTTAACCTAGGCACACCACAAACTAGACAGAGTTCCAAAGTAGACAATACTTGTCTTTAATGTTCTTGTCCTGCTCCTTCTAAAATTAGCGTTTATATCCAGGACCCCCTTCTCCACATCTTCTTTCTGGTATTGGGGTTTCATGTGTCATGCCCCGTACAATCCTCTCTAGGTCTGCACTCTTTTGGCAAACATGTACTTTTTCAGGTTCTCTGTGATAATACCAGGCATTACTCCTTTAAATTAATCAGTTCTCTGAGGCTACGTTTTGTTCTTTTTCCTTATTGTATTGACAAAATCTTTCGGTATGGTCATATGGTCACAGATTTGATACCCAGAAAGTGAGCAGAATCATTTTGCTGTCTTGGAATTTTATTGTTGCAAGTATTTTTCAAAACAAATACAATTTGGTAATATTTTCATTATTTGAAATACAATATCAAATGCTGTAAATATTGGCATATTCTATGATAAATATAACTAAATTTCTTTTAAGTTTAAAACAATAAAGAAAACACAGCGATCCTAGATTAAAAGTAGAAAACATGAACTTTTTGACTCAATGGAACTTTCAGATTAATCATTTTCCCACCACCAATTCATTCTAATGGTAAATGGTAATATGGTAATGAATTCTATAATTATCCTTTGAAGCCTTCAGATTAAAAAATAATAACAAAAGTTCTTTGTGTAAGCAGACTGTCAGTCCTCGTCAAGAAATATGGTTGCTTTATAGCTTTCTGAAAATATGTTTCAGTCAGACATATCTGGGCACGCAGTTTGGAAAATTCAAATTAAATTTCCCAGTATTTAGTTCATTACAGAGTCCATGCTACCTGCTGTAGAAAAACTGACTTTTCAGTATCTTATCATGGTTGTCATTTTCTTCAGCTATGAATTTCTCTTTCACTAAAATCCATTAGTTTTCTAAAACTGTAGGTTTTACAATTAGTGAGATCATAGCATTTCTTTTAGGTAGAGTTCCTTGGTCACCATGGGGCAAACTGAGTGGTATCTGGAAGGCTTCTTACTGCCTTTTCCTGACCAGTTTAAATTTCTTTCTATCTAATGCCTCTTTCTGATATACTTACTATGTCAAACCCCAGGGACAGGTCCCCTCATGATAATATCATCCCTCTACTCCACATCCACATATCCAGATCCTTCATCGTTGTAAGAGCGTTCAACCTCAGGACCCATTTCTTTCTTTTGTTATATATGATTGAATATAACCTCTTGGGTACCAAAATTAAAAACAAAAAGCCCCTAACACTTCTTGCTACTCCCCGTCTACCCCAACAACAATTAAAAAAAATGCATACAATTCTTTCCAATTTCTGAATAAAGAACTCAAACTTCAGTTTTAGTGTTTTGTTTGTTTGTTTGTTTTGCTTCTTAATGTTTTACCAAGGTTCCCTCCAAGGTTATTTGCCATCAGGGCATCTTTGAAAGTGCAATGAAGTATCTATCATCAGGCGAGCATATATACTCTACAGATTTTATAAGGCTATGACTTTCATTATTTATCTTGAATTTCCTCTTTAGACTGTGTATTAATGCAAAGAGGGAAAAAGTGGAGCCTAATTTTTTTCTTTCTCGGCCTATACACATACTCAAAGTTTTCAAAGCAAGATGTCATGCTAGAAATAAAATAAACACAGGAAACTTTCCTCTTGGCAATACTTTTCAGAGGCAAAGACTAAATGAATAGTAGCAAAGGTGGAAAGAGCATGCCAAATATTTTTACATTTGTTGGAGAGTCTAAATAAAAAGATGGTCCCGTGGTGAGCTTTGCCACATTAAGCTTCTGGGAGAAGTGTGCATGGAGAACATTCCTGGGGCTGGCACTCCTGGAGAGGGCTCCCTTAAATTCTTCACAGCTGGACTCCAGAGACAAGCAACTGCTCCTTGAGCCAAGGACATGGAAGGAGAGGGAACTACCAAGCCGATTTCCGAGGAAGTTGGCTCCCAACCCAAATATGAAAATTACAGCCACGACCCCGATAATTTGTCACTTTTTCCCTGCAATTTTGAACCGATAATCATGTGCTTCTGAAGACAGATGTTCATAAAGTTATTGGCAACCACATTTTACTCAATCTTTAGTCATTAATTTGCTTACGTTTTCTAAACTAATGATACTTCAGTTAAAGTTATGCTGATATCATATGGAAATTCAATAGCACTAAGAACACTAATCAATTTTGAAACCTTGCTCCTTTAGGAGGTGAATGACGAACTCCTTTCTTGAATCCTTTCAGCATGGAGATCAGGACCTGAAGTTTTCAGGGGAGATTTTTTTTTTTCTAATAAATATTTGCATCACCTCTACATAAGCAATTTGCTTCTAGGTCTCCAACTCCCTTTAATTACTGTTCGACACAAAAGCATGCAGGGGCACCAGGGTGGCTCACTCGGTTGAGCGTCCAACTCTGGTTGAGGTCCTGATCTCTCAGTCCGTGAGTTTGACCCCAGCGTCAGGCTCTGTGCTGACAGCTCAGAGCCTGGAGCCTGTTTCAGATTCTGTGTCTCCCTCTCTCTCTAACCCCTTCCCCGCTCATACTCTGTCTCTCAAAAATGAATAAACGTTAAAAAAATTTTTTTAAAGCATTCATGGTTATTACAGATCTCCTTTGACTCTTTTTACTTTCTAAATTCCTTAAGAACAGTGAGCGTGTTCCTTACCAGGAGCCCTAAGTCTCTGTGAACATGACAAACTTTTTGTAAGTAATTTACACTAAGGTCCACTGGCTGCTTAACAGCTGTCTGTAAGAAAGACAAATTACTTTTCATTCTCACTGAATTATAAACGATTTTAATTGTTTTAATAAAAAAAATGTTTAGTTATTAGGAATTCCAGCATTTGTAATATAAAAATTAAGTTTATTAATGACCACACCTGAAGTTCAGTATAAGAATGGTGGGTGTTGTTTCCTCACAATCTGATGATATCTCCATGTCTATATACTGCTTTTGGTTTTAATGTATGATTGCTCTCTCCTTAATGTTTCCTCATCTGTGTTGACTACTTTACTAGAGTAAATTTCTATGGGACAATCCATGCATTATCTACCAGCTGTATGGAAATACTATTTAGAACGGTAAATTTCTGGGCATCACTATAATACAAACTGTAATTGCTGTTTAAAGTTGGTATAAAAACATAAACACCCTTCACACTTTGACATGCTCTACTGAATTCAAGGGATTCCAATATGGTTAAAGAAAGAGAGGAACCAAGCTTCAGGAACCTGCACTGACTGGGCTTTCCAACAACACTAAGCATTCTACTGTCTGTCTGCCTCAGGAGCTACCATTCCGACACCTTCTCAGCAGAATTCAGCTACAAACCCAATAAAAATTCTAGCTAAGTAGGTCAGACTGCTGAGAGCCCTGGCACTGATTTTATTTCTGACTGGGCAAGGACTCTCTACCATGGAAGAATGACAACGACATAATAAATCTACCTTGTTGCTTATAAAGAAGTGATTTAATGAGAAATTTGGAGAATTTATCTGTTAATATCAAACAGCCCTTTTAAATTAGGTCCTACAACTCTATTCTCTCCTCTATCTCCCTCTCCTTCTCTCTCTCTCTCTCTCTGTCTCTCTCTCTCTCTCTCTCTCACACACACACACACACACACACACACACACACACACAAACACACATTGTTTAATATTATTAAGGAATGTGCTCGTTATTTTTTTAAGTCTTTTTAATGTTTATTTATTTCTGAGAGAGAGTGTGAGAGCAAGGGAGGGGCAGAGAGAGAGGGAGGTAGAGAATCCAAAGCAGGCTCCAGACTGTGAGCGCAAAGCCCTAAGCAGGGCTCGAACTCACAAACCATGAGATCATGACCTGAGCTGAAGTCAGATGCTCAACCAACTGACCCACCCAGGAGCCCTGGAATGTGCCCATTCTTGATGTAGATTAAAGATATTTAGAGTTTCATTAGCACAGTATCCACTATTTTTTGATAAGGACAAAAACCAACCATGTTAAACCTTATTTATATGAATGAATGAATGAATGAATGAATGAATGAATGAGAGAAAGAAAGAAAGAAAGAAAGAAAGAAAGAAAGAAAGAAAGGAGAGTCAAACTGATAGAAAATTTCCTTCTCTATATTCTACCAATATCTCAAACTTAATTTATTGCCTTCCTGCCCATATCAATCGTCAAGTTGCCACATGTAAAATTTCATAAATGTCCCTCTTTCCATGCATCCAAGCCCTAGGACTTTCACTTTGAAGCTATAATTTGATTCTATTACCTCCCTTCCATTCATATATCCCCATTTTTCTCCCAATAAATTGATCATTCCATTTCCAATATCCTTACTTCCAATATTTTTAATCCTGCCACCAGAGTTTTTGTTCCTAGAGCACAAATGCAATCAAGATATTCTTCTGTTCAGAAGCATTCAGTAGCTTCCCTCTATATGCAGAATAGACTTTTTAAAAATTTAACATGAAATTAAAAGCTGGCTTAATTCCTTGTTATTTAAAAAGATCCAATATTGTAAAGTGATTAAGAATATAGCTTTAAAATTTTAAAAGCCCTGGTTTTAAACTCTAACTCCAACATTTTCTTTCTCTTTCTTTTTTTTTTAATGTTTATTTATTTTTGAGAGAGAGACAGAGCATGAGCAGGGGAAGGGGAGAGAGAGAGGGAGACACAGAATCTGAAGCGGGCTCCAGGCTCCAAGCTGTCAGCACAGAGCCCGAAGTGGGTGTTGAACCCATGTACTGTGAGATCATGACCTGAGCCGAAGTCAGTCACTTAAATGACAGCCACCCAGGCACCCCAAACTGCAACATTTTCTAGCTAAGTGAACTTAGAAATAGTTCTTAACCCTCTGTCTCAGTTTATTTACATATAAAATAGAAAGAAGAATACCTACCTTACATATTTGTTGTGAGAATTAAATTAGCACATATGAATGCACATAATGAATACTCAATATATGGTAGTCATTATTATTTTTTTTTTTTACTTTTCCCAATTTATCTACTACTACACTCACTCCTACCACTAAGCTATCATGTATTTGAGGGGGCAAACAGATTTCATTACTCAAACCAAAATGGTCAAAAGTAGCTGTTTCTTGAGCCCTATGTTAAGAACTCTCCGGCAAATCAGGATCAGCAGGAAAGGATTTTGAAATAGATTAGCCATGGTTGCCACCAGGCAAAGGAAACAATTGTCAGTTACATTGATACTATATGCTACATTCTATCTATCTTTGTAAGTTTATATCCTGTTTGTATCCTCTGACTAGATGGTTTGATGATTCCCTTTTTCTCCTGTCAGAATCTTACCTATCATTTAAGATTCAAATCAAATGTAGCCCTTGTCATCAGCCTGACCTTCCCCTATACTGTCAACTATACTTTGTGTCTCTGTTCGAGCCCTTATAGCAGCCTGAGTTGAATTATAATTCACTACATACCTCTTAGATTTCTACACCTTGGAGGTAAGGACTATTGTTCATTCATCTTTGTCTTACAGCACCTAGGGCAATGTTTGGAATAGGCCAATAGCAGCAATAACCACAATTTATGGAGCCTTAACTAGGTGCCAAGCCTTGCTGTAAGCACTTTTTTACATATGTTAAATCATTTAATCCTCGCCGAAACTCTGGGTAGTTACATTATCCTTATTTACAGAAGAGAAAAATGAGACACAGAAGGTGAAATAACTTGCTTAAGGTGGCAAAATTAGTAGTAGCTGTCCGTCTTTTTAACCCCTGAGCTGCGCACCTTGAGGTATGTACTGTGTGTTTACTGAATTGAATTATGATAAACATGGGTTTACTTGAACAACTGGAAATACATTTTGGGGCTATTCACTTCATTTGAATATTCAGTTTGTAGACAGAATGCAAGGCCAGTCACATTTTAAATGTCCACTCTTACAGAAATGCCATCTTGCATATACAAAAAAGTATCTGGGGCAAACTGTGATAGTGGCTGTATTTGCTTAAATTTGGTATCACCTATATTACTATATTATGTGTATGATTCAGTTCAAGTTGTTAATAGAAGTGCTAGTATTTTATTTCATGTTGTCACTTTTTTCTTAAAGTAAATAAAAAAAAATTTTAAATCTCTAAAATATTTCACACACATAAAATTTACCGTTGAAAATTTCTACTGTGAGATCATTGGAACCTGGCCAGAGAGCAGCAACCACTCCAAGAAGAGAAACTGTGTTCACATGTGCCAAATTAAGCCAAATGAAACTAGAAATGTTTTAGTCCTTCTGTTAAGCACACATATCCACATATGGGAACCTGAGGGGAGGAAGGGTGTCATATTTAACTTGGACTTTGCAACTACTCTCCTAATATGGATATTTTCTTCTACTTATCATGAGCCAAGTCTCAACAGGAGATCATGCCTTTACACTTTCCCCAACAACTGAATAACCAAAGAAGTAGGTCTAGGTGGGACATGTGCCACTTTCCTCTGGTTCCCCTGAGTCAACTCTAATGGTCTACTGAAGAGCTATATAAAAACAGAGCCAGGGATATTCCTGCATAAAGGACAGATGTGAGATGAGAGACTGGCTTTGGTAAAGGAAGTCAGCCAGAACTCTCCTTATTTTACCCAGCTGACTAGCTGTTTCTACATGGAACACCTATGTGAGGCTGTAAGAGAATCCCAGATAAAGCAGACTGGAGAGGCTGTTGATGGACAATGCTGATTGTTTAGCATGACAATCACACAGCATCTTGATAACAGTTGCATTTGCCCCATGAGGTATATGTGTCCTCCAACTCAAGTTACCCTTTTTATTTAATAAATATCAATGTTTCACTTTTTCAAATGTCCTCCAGTTGAAGGGCACCTGTAGTCCTAAAGATCCAACTAAAATAATCATGGACCTCCAAAAAGTAACCCAAGACAGACCTGTTTAAATGAATTCCTAACCATGTAAATGGAGTCATAACATTTTTCCTACAGTTGAGATAAAAAACAGTCACCCTGTAAGGTCTCCATGCGGTGATCTTGGAGCAGCCCTCCTTGCTATAAGAGCCTCACGCTCTTTCCTCCAGTCACACATTCTTTTCTTTGACCTATTACAGAAGTGTTGGATGTCTCTGCCTTCTATAGTGCACTGACTCAGTAGGAAACAACTGCATAAGCTAAAATGAATTTGGCCTGATTTTGGAAGTGCTAGCATGGTTTTTCCACCTTAAAAAGTATTTTATAACTAGACTTCTGAGTTACTGTCTGCTCCCAGTCACTATCTTTCATCTAACTTTCTTTCCATCTCAGCATGTTCTCAAGAAGCACTTGAAAAATCTTGTGATTTTTTTTTTTTTAACAGGAACTTTAAAGAATTTTTACAATTGGAATGCTCTCTGCTCTTGCCGGCTGGAGCTTCCCATTTCCAGCTAATGCTCAAATTTCTATCTTGTGGGCAACAATAACTGTATTTTCAGGTTCACTTTTTATAAGTTCACTTTTTGCAATTCATTGATGAATAAGGAACAAAACCAAGAATTACGGGATTTATGCAGTATTTCCCTATATCTATTATATTTTGTTTACTCTTCATCATTTGTCACTGTGCCAAGCATACAGTAAGTACTTAGTGGAAATACAATAAATGGAGGTATGTATTTAGATTTCATTACAATTTATGCGCTATTCTAAACATATTTATTCCTAATATATGTGGCTATTACTTAATCATGATTGATTCATTCAGTTGGTAAAATAGCTAAAACGACACTTCCAACTATTGTGTATTTTGGTTTATACTGCTTGCCTAGATATAAATATTTAGGGCAGTTTTATGGAAAAAGGTGGTAATGGTTCTCTTCAGTGCTTTTCCCAAATTACTTCCAGTAAGCACTTAGTAAGTTTGCACTTCTCTGCTTCCTTGGAGATAATTGAGATCACACAACACGTTTGGCCAAAGGAATGTGAACAGATGTGGCATATGTTAATTTCTAAATGAGGCTAAAAGGGCTAGTATCCGATTTATCATGCTCTCACTTTCCCTTTGATTTAATAGTTGGCCATGTTCCAGATAATGTCTGCTCATCAGCTTGTGTCTAAGAGTAAGACAAGGCAGATCAGAACCCAACTCAATCTGCTATGAATATAAAGGATGTTTTATATTGTAGCATAAGGTAACGCATCCTGACTGATACTGGGTTATCATGAAAACCAAAGGAAAAGTGTTTCCAGAATATAGGATTATTCAAGAGTGCTAAAAATTGAATATAGTTAAATACTTTAAGGGCTAATGTCCACTGTATTAGGCTACAGAAAAGCCATTTTTAATTTTTTTTTAATTTCAATGAGGATAATTTCTATAGAGTGATAAGTATAAAATCAGACTGCAATAGGTTTCGGTGTAAATAAGAAGTAAGGAAGTGGAAAGAACAAGTGTAGAAAACTCAAGAAGCTTTTCTGTGATGGTAAAGAGAAAAGTAAGTTAGTGATTGGAAGGAAATGTGAAATTCAGAAAGTTTTCCCTCAAGAAAAGTCAGTTTTCCCTCAAGACAGAGGCTTAAAGCATGTTAAAGCGTTGATTAGGTGGGGCAAAGAAAAGTGAAAGGAAAAAGAAGAAATAATAAAAAGAGGGTACTGAGGAAGCAGTAAAGGATGAAATCCAGGACCCTGTATTTCCAGATGGGGAAAGGAGGAACAAAGTTTTCATGTGATGAAGTCAGAAGAATTGGAAACTTGATGGCTTGGAGGTCCAAAGTGATGCCATCTACCAAGGATAAATGAGGAGATGACAGGTCTACAAGTTTGAGGAGAGTGGAAGTTTGTGGAGAACAGGACACATTAGTGATAGGACCAGTGAAATATGGAAGTTCTATTAGTAGGACTCAGTATGTAACCATTTTTAAATAAAAATCAAAGAGCAAAGACAGTAATGATGTTTAGGCCAAAAATCAAGACTCACTGGGAGCCTGGGGTCTGAAAGCCTATATATGGAGTTGTTAGGCCCTTAATAACAACTCCAACCTGTAGTGTCAGATGACTGCCTCCCTTTTTCAATCCCAGGAACAAGAAGGAATTTATTTCAGAGAAACTGGGTCAGCAAAGCTCCAGAGACTGAAACACTAAGCACAGAGGAGGGAAAGCATGAGATTCCAGAATGAGGATGAAGACATTAAGTGTAAGTGTGAATACTAAGTAGTGAAACCCCAGCCTCTTTGTCAAACCTGCTTCCTGAACATCAGCAGTAAGGCTCACAGCCCCTAAGCAACAGGTTAGAGGAGCTAGAAACCTGATATACAAACACCGACGTTTGTTGCATCTGAAACGGAAATTCATCCAGTTGTTCTAAAGGAGGCTCACTACTTGGCATGTCACACCCATGCACACAGAACTTCAGTCAGCTTTCAGTTCCACACTCTTGTACAAAGCAAATATCAACACATATTCAAGGAAAGTTTCCAATAAGGAAAAGAAAGGCCAAAGCAAACCAAGCAAATCTAATACAAGAAACAGAGACAATAGAGATAATGCAAATAGATATTCAAATAAATACTTAAAACCTTCAGATAGTGAAGATGATGCTGTAATCTTCAAATAAAAACATATGTTACAAAAAGAGGAAAATCAAAACAAGAAAGAATTCTTAGAAATTAAAGTCAAACAGCTAATGCTTAAAAAAAAAAAAGTAAAATGTAGATGTAGAAAAACAAGGTATGAGGATCACCCAGAAAGTAGGATTAAAATGCAAAGAAGAGGAATATGGCAGTAAAAAATATATAAAAATTATAGGATCAGCATCTAACTAATAGTAATTAAAAGAAAGAGATTTTAATGAATAAATTATCAAAGAAAATATCCATAATTGAAGGACACAAAATTACAGATTATAGAATTTGAGTATTCTCAGAACAATGAATGTGGAAAGAACCACACTAAAAAAACAAAACAAAACAAAAAAAAAAAAAAAAAAAAAAAAAAAACAACAACCCTGGGAAAATTCTAGTGTTCATAGTACTCCATAATGGTCTAAGAAAGCATCAGTTAGTTGAATATACACTAATCAAAACTCTATTGTTCCCAATAAAAACTTCTTTTAACCAAGATAACTTTCTTTCCTATGATTCTTTAATCTACCCTAATGGTTCAATATCTCCAGTTATTATTCCATAATAAAGAGTTGGTTATATAAATAAAATCTTTCTAGACAGTACTGTTCTCCCTGTCCAATGTGCTGAATCTCACTCAAAAGAAACATTAAAATCTATTCTACTTATTTGGGTCTGGCATCCATAACATACTTTAATACAAATTAGCTGTCAAATTTTAAAACATCCTAAGTCCTTGGTCATATATTCAATTTTGGAAAGTTCTTACAACTAACTCCCTAATTCATATTTTGACTTCTGAAGTCACTTACTTTAAAAACTCATGTCTTGAGAAACATCTGAATCTTTTTTTCAGATGGACTTTATAGTCAGATTATGTATATTCAGTCAATTCCTTTCACATCTTTTCTTTTGAATAAAATATGAAAGGAACTGGCTCCCCATTTTTTCTTCTTACTTAGAAAAATGGGATTTTCATTGACATCTCCAATAACAGACACCCACTACTGTTTAGAGAAAATACCTTCCCTCATCATGTTTCTCAAATTATACTACTCAATGCATTTGTAATACATGAAACCCTACATCAAGCTTTGTCTATATTTAATTTAGCTACTTTGATTTACTTTCTATTGGTGTCAAGTGAACACAAAAGAAAGTGGGAGAAAAGATATTCTTCATCTGATATTCATTTGAGGGCATTCTAGGCTATTTAACATAGGGATTTAGTAAAATTTCTCCCCCCACCCAAGATTTCCTTCATGAAATTGTCCATCTTTGAGGTTTAATACCTGTGTATAGGCTAAAAAGGCATCTGCTACACCATAAGGTGATTGTCTACCATGAAGTCCAGCTTGGAATCCTATGTTTGAAGCTTGATCTGCTGCTGTTTAGTTGATAGTTCAGATGTCAGGATAAATGTTACAGCTTATACATATTTCCTGCTGATTTTCAATGACTAGAAATGAAATAACTTAGACTTTTTCTTTGATACTAATTAATTTGCAAATAGTTTCTAGAACATCCCAAATACCTAAATATCCATCCCCCCTCTAAAGGAAGCTATTAACATTAAAACTATCTATAATTTTTGAAAACGAGGAAGCAGTCTACCATATACTAAGATTTCAATTTATTCACATGTAATAAATGACTGAAAGAAAACACTGAATGAGAGGGTAAGTTGAATTCTCCAAAGGCACTATTTGCTTGTAGCTCCATAGAATTTGGAAGTGACAGATCTTTTACCTAAAATTCAATGTGAAAAAAAAGGAGAAAAAAATGGTTGAAGCAAGCAATTGTTAACAAATGTGACCCAAATGGTCATCGCTTCACCAGTTGGGGGTATAGATGATGTTTCTTTTACATAAATTCCAAGCATTCCATGTTTCTTAGTAGATGTTAGCATCTTTGGAAAGAATGACTTCAATTCCATCCTCTTATAGGCTGCCTGCAATTTCAGATGGTTTCCATTTTCTTCCACTGTGGTATCCTCATCCAGCAGCTTCAATATTGCCTCTTCATTCTGTTCCCTCTCTCCATCAGAGTGATGGATGGCAATTTGCTGCTGGGGCTATACTAAGCCCCAAAACACCAAAGCTGTCCTGTGATCTGTGACAGAGTGGTTAGATCAGGTGTCGGGGGAAGCTATGAAGAAGAAACACTATTTCTCTAAGAAAATGTTGCATTTTTATCTTCATAGCTTAAAAAAAAAGATGAATTTGTCTTAGTCTTATGAGTGTTTGCCTAAAAAACTCTCTTATTATGGGCTCAAGAACACTTGATCAGGGCTGAGGATAAGGGAAGAAAAAAGTTTATCTTTGCCCCTTGTATTCCTTTTTATATCCACGTTTCTCCTTCATAGATACTTCTATAAACACACACATTCCGCTATCAGTATCATCTACAAAAGTCCCTATGTGTATCATATTCATGAAAATTTTCTCAGGAGTAACAGTTGAACTATTTTTATGAACAGTATTCAGTATGCACCCAGCTAAGAGACTTCGATATGCAAAAAGAGGACAAGGCACAGAGTCCATATGTAGTATTATGGGCTGTATTGTGTCCTTCCAAAATTTCTATGTTGAAATTCCAACTCTCAGTATCTCATAACGTGACTGTATTTGGAGATAACATGATTAAAGAGGTAATTAAGTTAAATTAGGTGATCAGAATAGGCTCTCATCCAATATGATTTGTGTCTTTATGACGTGTGTCTGAGAAAATTAGGACACAGACATATACAAAGGACACTGGAAGAATATTGCCATCTACAAGCCAAGGAGGGAGGCCTCAAAAGCAATCAACTCCTAATACCTTGATCTCAGCTTTTTAACCTCCACAACAGTAACAAAATAAATGTCCATTGTTCATGCCACCCACTCAGTGGTGCTTTGCTATGGCATCCCTAACAACCTAAAGTATGTGGCATAAAACTTAAAGCAGAAGAAAAAAAGGAGATGGTACAAAGTCTGACATGTGGTAGATACATAAGTCATTAGGAAGGAAGGAAAGTATAAAGTTTGATCCATTTCTTAAGAATTTTTGTTCAGTACCTGAAGATCTCAGTTTTAAGGTCTCCAGTTAGACAAAACTCATAGAGCTGGAAGAAATGAACCATTTCTTTTTTCAGTTTTTTTTTTTTCAGTTAAAGAAATGGAAGCTCAGAGAAATGAAGTTCCAAGTTCACTTAAAGGAACCTAAATACCCAGTTTTGGGAATGGGGCATGGTTAAAAACTCAGAGAAATGTCATTTCATTTCCATGAGTATGTCAATTTAAAGGCAGAATACCCCAAAAACATGTTGGAATCATGGTATAAGAAAAATAGTCTACTGGAGAGGAGAGCTAGTAGCCCTCTTTCTTTGAATACCACAGTTTTGCGAGCCAAACCCCTCTAACTCTTCTTCCTGTTAGTTCCTCTCTCTATTCACTTCCCTTCATTCTGAACTTAAAAAGAGATACATTTTTATAAATGATATGTTTCTGAAAGAGAACACTACATGGGATGACTGGGGTGCTGAATATGGGGCAATCTAGTTACCCATTTTGATCAGTATCCACCCTTAATGTCAGAGATTACACGAAGATGGTGAACTGTCTTTAGAAAATGTTAGAGCAATAGCAGGTGAAGATTCTCCTCCTCCATACAAAGGGATGTATTGGAAAAGAAAAATCACTATATAAAAATATATAGAGAGAGAGACAGAGTGCAAGTGGGCTGCGGGGTGGGGTGGGGGGGGCAGAGAGAGCGGGGAGACACAGAATCTAAAGAAGGCTCCAGGCTCTGAACTGTCAGCACAGAGCCGAATGCAGGGCTCTAACTAACTGACCGTGAGATCATGACCTGAGCTAAAGTCAGACACTTAATGAACTGAACCATCCAGGCGCCTCAAGTTTGTACATACAGTATAATATTAGTGTCAGGTGTACAATACAGTGATTCAACACTTCCATACAACCTGGGGCTCATCACAAGTGCACTCCTTGGGGCACATGGATGGCTCAGTTGATTAAACTTCTGACTGACTCTGGATTTTGGCTCAGGTTCTCATGGTTGGTGAGATTGAGCCCCAAGTCAGGTTCCATGCCGACAGAATGGAGCCTGCTTGAGACTCTCACTCTCCTCTCTCTCTGCCCGTCCCCTGCTCTCTCTCTTTCTCAAAATAAACTTTAAAAAAAAAGATTAAAAAAAACACACAAGTGCTCTCCTTAATCTCCATCACCTATTTAACGCATCTCCCAACCCACTTCCCCTCTAGTAACCATCAGTTTATTCTTTATAGTTAAGAGTCTGTTTCTTGGATTGCCTTACTCTTTCTCTTTTATTTCCCTTTGTTCATTTGTTTGTTTCTTAAATTCCACATGAGTGAAATCATATGGTATTTGTTTTTCTCTAATAGGCTTATTTCCCTTAGTATAATACTCTCTAGCTCCATCCATGTCATTGCAAATATCAACATTTATATATGTTTTATACACACACACACACACACACACACACACACACACCTCCTTTATCCATTCATCAGTTCATGACTAAAAAATATGCAGAAAACATGAATAGACATTTTTCGAAAGAAGACATACAGATGGCCAAGAGACACGTGAAAAGATTCTCAATATCACTGATCATCAGGGAAATAAAAATAAAAACTACAATGAACTATCACCTCATACCTGGTAGAATGGCTAAAATCAACAACACAAGAAATGAGGGATTGGCGAGGATATGGAGAAAGGGGAACCCTCTTGCATTGTTGGTGGGAATGCAAACTGATGCAGCCACTCTGAAAAACAGTGTGGAGGTTACTCAAAACATTAAAAAAAGGAGGAGGAGGAGTTAAGATGGCAGAGTAGTAAGGGAACTTTGGGCTTGCCTTATCCCTTGAACACAGGTAGGGCAACATCAAATAATTTTGAACACCTAGGAAATCAATTGGAGGATTAAGAGAACAATCTATGTATCTTGAGGTAGAAAACATAGCAGACACAGGTGCAGAGACATGAACTGAGGGACAGAAAAGCCATGGTGTTGTGGAATGGAAGGAGCTCTTTTCGTGGAGAGGAAAAAGAGAGATGGGGAGTGAGAGTAGATGGTTGGGTTTGCACAAGAAAGTCACTCCTCCAAAACCAATGAATGGGGAATCGGGAGGAACTATCACAAGTTACTACAAACAGTGGAGTTCAGATTCCGAGGTTTTGAAGGTCCACACCACTCAGCCATTCACCGGAGTAAATCTAACAGGCAGCTGTGCCCCTGGGGAGAAGGAGGGTGGAGTTCTGGGAAGAGACTGTGGACAGCGAGTTGTGGGGTTCCCCTGGATTACACTGTGAGAGAACGTTCCCCTTCCTGGAGTGCATTTGGGAGAGGGTATATTGCCTCTCCAAGGACAAAGGTCCAGCTGGCACCCTTGAGTGGCAATTCAATAGCAAGGGACAGAGGCTCACACAGAAGGCAGATTATCTGGTTGCAGCTTTCCATTGGGCTTAAACATAAGCTCTAGGCACCTATGTGGGCATTCAGCTGTCTTTCTGGGACAGAATGATACCAGGCATAGCACTTCAAGGTTCTCCCCTAGAGGAGGGCAGTGGGTCTGGACCTTGTTAAGTTCTTTAAGATTTGGAGTTTTGAATCCCATCTGCGCACCAGAGATAAAACACAGGAGAGCTTTGGTAGGTGGCAGGTTGATGGCATGGGCACAGAAAGGTTGAGGGCAAGGATCTGATGGAAGTGTGGAACAAAAGATGTGAGGTTGTTCACTTTTCTGTGAGGAGTCCCTGAACAGCAGGGTGAGAGAGAACAGGGTGACACCATCCTCCCCACAGTCCACCGAAACGGTTGACACAGCACCCCTAGTGGAGGCTGGGAGCACTTACACTAAACCCCTCCCCACCCCCACCCCCCCCACCCCCGTGCTTGGCAGGGACACCTTTACTAGGACAAGTCTGACTGTGAGCCAGAACAGTGGGCCTCCCCCACAGAGGACCAAGAAAGGCACCCTGCATGCAAAAAGTCTACTGATCAGAGTGCCCCAAGGCGTCAGCTTCAGTTCTGGTGGAAATAGGACCACCAGAACTGGTGGTTTTCTTTATTGGAATTAGGCTTCCAGTTTTTTGTTCATTTGTTTGTTTTTCATTTTCTTTTTTCATTTTTTGGATCAGGCTTTTTTTTTTTCCTGTTTTTCTTTGGAGTCAGGATTATAGTTTTTTTTTGTTTGCTTTTTCTTGTTGTTGTTACTTCTCCTTTCCTCCTTTTTTGGATAAGGCTTTTTTTGTTTTAATCAGGCTTGTTTTAACAAACAAATCAAAGCATATCTAGTTAAAGGTCCAAATGCACCCTACTGAAAGGAGGAACTCTGCAGAGGACTGACTTAGGGGAAAGAGCAGCCAAATCACAACAGTAGAGTGCACACGGCATACACCAGAAACACTTCTTGAAGCACCAGGCCCTGGACGGTGTATAGCCCCTTCGTAATATACCATTACTCTCAAGAGCAGGAAACAAAACACCTTTCATAACATGAAAAAGACAGAAACCTAGAGAAAATGACAAAATGGAGGAATTCTCCCCAAAAGAAAGATCAAGAAGAAACCACATCCAGGGATTTGTTTAAAACAGATATAAACAATGTATCTGAACAAAAATTTAGAACAACAGTCATAAGAATACTAGCTGGGCTTGAATAAAGCACACAGGACACCAGAGAAAACCTTGTGGCAGAGATAAAAGACCTGAAAACTAGTCAGGTCAAAATTTTAAAAATTCTGTTAACTAAGATGCAAAACCAACTGGATGCAATCATGAGGATGGAAGAGTCAGAGGAATGAACAGGTAATATAGAATACAAAATTATGGAAAATAATGAAGCTGAAAAGAAGAGGAAACAAGAACTATTAGATCATGAATATACTATTTTGGAACTCAGCAATTCCATAAAGCACAATAATATCTGCATCATGGGAGTTCCAGAAGAAGAGTGGGAAAAGGGGGCAGAAGGTTTATTTGAACAATTTATACCTGAGAACTTCACTAATTTGGGGAAGGAAACAAGCATTAAAATCCAAAAGACACAGAGAACTCCTTCAAAATCAGCAAAAATAAGTCAACACCACAACATATCATAGTGAAACTTATGAAATACAAAGATAAAGAGAGAATTCTGAAAGGAGCTAGGGACAAGAGGTCCTTAGCCTACAAGGGTAGACACATAAGGTTAGCAGAAGACCTGTCCACAGAAAGTTGGTGGGACAAAAAAGAGTGGCATGATATATTCAATGTGCTAAATGGGAGAAATAATCCCCAAGAACCCTTTATCCAGCAAGGCTGTCATTCAGAATAGACAGAGAGATAAATAGTATCCAAGATAGGCAAAAACTAAAGGAGTTCGTGAACACTAAACCAGTTCTGTAAGAATTATCAAAGGGGACCCTTTGAGTGGGAAAGAGAGACCAAAAGCAACAAAGACTATAAAAGAACAGAGACAATCTACAGGTTGTCTACCTGTAAAGTAATACAGGTAATACAATGGCACTAAATTCATATCTATCAATAATTAAGCTGAGTATAAATGGACTAAATGTTCCAATCAAAAGATATAGGATATTAGAACGGATAAAAATAAAAAGACCCATATGCTGCCTACAAGAGACTCATTTAGATCCAAAGACACCTGCAGATTGAAAGTGAGAGGATGGAGAACCATTTATCATGAAAATGGACTACAAAAGAAAGCTGGAGTAGCCATACTTCTATTAGACAAACTAGGTTTTGAACCTAAGACTGTAATAAGAGATAGAGAAAGGCATATCATAATAAAGGGTCTATCCAACAAGAATATATAACAATTGAAAATATTTATGACCCTAACCTGACAGAAGCCAAATATATAAATCAATTAATAACAAGCATCAGGAGGGGGCACCTGGGTGGCTCCGCTGGTTAAGCATCCAACTTCAGCTCAGATCATGATCTTGTGGTTCATGGGTTTGAGCCCCACATTGGGCTCTGTGCTATCAGCTCAGAGCCTGGAGCCTACTTCAGATTCTATCTCCCTCTCTCCCTGCCCCTCCCCTCCTCCCTCTCTCTCAAAAATAAACAAACATTTAAAAAAACTAAAAGAAAAAATAACAAGCATGAAGAAACTTATTGCTAATAACACAATAATAGTAGGGGACTTTAACACCCCACTTACAACAATGAACAGATTATCTAAGCAGAAGATCAATAAGGAAACAATGGCTTTGAATGACACACTGTACCAAATGAACTGAACAGATATATTCAGAGCATTTCATCCTAAAGCAGCAAAATACATATTATTTCTAGTGCACAAGGAACACTCTCCAGAATAGATCACATAATGGGTCACAAATCAGCCCTCAGTGAGCACCAAAAGACTGAGATCATACCATACATATTTTCAGACCTTAGTGCTATGAAACTTGAAATCAACCACAAGGTAAAATTTGGAAAGACCACAAATAAATGGAGGTTAAAGAACATCATAGTAAAGAATGAATGGGTTAATCAGGATATTAAAGAATAAATAAAAAATACTTGGGAGCATATTAAAATGAAAAAACAGTAGTCTAAAACCTTTGGGATGAAGCAAAGGCAGTCATAAGAGAAAAGAATATTGCAATACAGGTCTTAATCAAGAGGCAAGAAAAATCTCAAATATACAACCTAACCTTACACCTAAAGGAGCTGGAAAAAAGAACAGCAAATAAAGCCCCAAACCAGCAGAAAAGGGGAAAATAATAAAGATTAGATACAGAATTCAAAAACACAGGGGAACACATCAATGAAACTAGGAGCAGTTTCTTTGAAAGAATTAAACAAAATTGATAAGCCTCTAGCCAGACTTTTCAAAATGAAAAGATGGGGCACCTGGGTGGCTCAGTCCATTAAGTGGCTGACTTCAGCTCAGGTCATGATCTCATGGTTTGTGAGTCTGAGCCCAGCATCAGGCTCTGTGCTGACAGCTCAGAGCCTGGAGCCTGCTTCCAATTCTGTCTTTCCCCTCTCTCTCTGTCCCTCCTGCTCTCATGCTGTCTGTCTCTCAAAACTGAATAAACATTAAAAAAAAATAAAGAAAAGACAAAGGAACGAAATACATAAAATCATGAAGGAAAGAGGAGAGATCGCAACCAACAACATAGAAATACACACAATTGTAAGAAAATATTATGAGCAATTATATACCAACATTGAGCAATCTGGAAGAAACACATAACCAAAACTGAAACAGGAAGAAATAGAAAAATTTAAGAAACCCATAACCAGCAACGAAATTGGAACAGTAATCAAAAATCTCCCAACAAACAAGAGTCCAGGGCCAGGTGACTTCCCAGGGGAATTCTACCAAACATTTAAAGAATAGTGAATACCTATTCTTTTGAAACTCTTCCAAGAAATAGAAATGGAAGGAAAACTTCCAAACTCATTCTAAGAGGCCAGCATTACCTTGATTCCAAAACTAGACAAAGACCCCATTAAAACAGAATTATAGAGCAATATCCCCAATGAACATGGATACAAAAATTATCAACAAGACACTAGCAAATCAAATCCAGCAATACATTAAAAGAAATATTCACCATGATCAGGTGGGATTTATTTCTGAGCTTCAGGGGTGGTTCAGTGTCCACAAATCAATCAACGTGATACACCACATTAATAAAAGAAAGGATAAGAACCACATGATCCTCTTAATAGATGCAGAAAAAGCATTTGATAAAATACAGCATCTTTTCTTGATAAAAACCCTCAAGAAAGTAGGGATAGAAGGAACATACCTCAACACCAAAAAGGCCATATATGAAAGACCCACAGCTAATATCATCCTCAATGGGGGAAAACTGAGAGCTTTCCCCTACGGTCAGGAACATGACCGGGATGTCCACGCACCAATGTTGTTCAACATACTACTGGAAGTCCTAGCCTCAGCAATCAGACAACGAAAAGAAATAAAAAGCATCCAAATGGCAAGGAAAAGGTCAAACTTTCAGTCTCTGCAGATGACATGATACTCTCTGTGGAAAACCTGGAAGACTCGACCAAAAAACTGCTAGACCTGACACATGAATTCAGCAAAGTCACAGGATATAAAAATCAATACACAGAAATTAGTTGCATTTCTATACACCCATAATGAAGCAGCAGAAAGAGAAAGCAAGGAATTGATCCCATTTACAATTGTACCAAATATCATAAGACACCTTAGAATAAACATAAAAAGAGGTAAAGAAGTCATCTGAAAACTGTAGAATACTCATGAAAGAAATTGAAGAAGACACGAAGAAATGGAAAAACATTCCATGCTCGCAGGTCAAAAGAACCAACATTGTTAAAATGTCAATACTCCCCAAAGCAATCTACATATTCAGTTCAATCTCTATCAAAATAACACCAGCATTCTTCACAGAGCTAGAACAAACAATTCTCAAGTATGTATGGAACCAGAGAAGACCTTGAGTAGCCAAAGCCATGTTGAAACAGCAAAGCAAAGCAAAGCAGGAGGCATTACAATTCTGGACTGCAAGCTGCATTACAAAGCTGTAATTATCAAGACAGTATGGTACTGGCACAAAATCAGACACATAGATCAGTGGAACAGAATAGAGAACCCAGAAATGGACCCACAACTGTATGGTAACTCATCTTCAACAAAGCAGGAAAGAATATGCAATGGAAAAAAAAGAGTCTCTTCAAAAAAATGGTGTTGGGGGGCGCCTGGATGGCACAGTCGGTTAAGCGTCCGACTTCAGCCAGGTCACGATCTCGCAGTCCGTGAGTTCGAGCCCCGCGTCAGGCTCTGGGCTGATGGCTCGGAGCCTGGAGCCTGTTTCCGATTCTGTGTCTCCCTCTCTCTCTGCCCCTCCCCCGTTCATGCTCTGTCTCTCTCTGTCCCAAAAATAAATAAAAAACGTTGAAAAAAAAATTTAAAAAAATGGTGTTGGGAAAACTGGACAGTGACATGCAGAAGAACGAAAATGAACCACTTTCCTACACCATACACAAAAATAAATTCAAAATGGATGAAAGACCTAAATATGAGACAGGAAACCATCAAACTCCTAGCAGAGAACACAGGCAACAACCTCTTTGACCTCAGTCGCAGCAATTTTTTGCTCAACACATCTCCAAAGGCAAGGGAAATAAAAACAAAAATGAACTATTGGGACCTCATCAAGATAAAAAGCTTCTGCACTGCAAAGGAGACAACAAAACTAAAATTCAACCAACAGAATGGGAAAAAATATTTGCCAAAGCAAAAATCTTTAAAAGTCCTACAAAATACCTACATGTCCCCATTATTTCTCTGACCTCCTCTTCTAATATCTTCGCTACTGGTCACTCTGCTGTAATTATACTGACCCTCCTGATTTCCTTCCAATGTGCCATCAATACTTGTATTTTTGGAACTTTGCCTTAATTGTGTTTTCCCCAAGGATACATTTCCCCTAATAACTACCTCACTGATAATCACCTCTTTCAATTACACTTTCACAATGAGGCCCACCCTCACCATCATATTTAAAATTGTAGCCCACCTTTTCATCCTGGCACCCTTGACACCCTTTAACCTGGTTTGCTTTTACTTTTCTACATAGCACTTATTACCTTCTAACATATTATACCATTTACTTATCTGTGATGTTTATGGTCTGTTTTCTGACTCTAGAATCTAAGAACCTGGTATAAATAAATATTTATTGAATAAATAAGTGATATTTAAAATGGATATTATAATATCTAATGTCTAAACTAAAGTTTTAAGAGACAAAATGGAGATTTCATAAAGCATAAGAGACTCTTAAAAACTGAGAACAAACTGAGGGTTGATGGGGGGGGTGGGAGGGAGGGAAGGGTGGGTGATGGGTATTGAGGAGGGCACCTTTTGGGATGAGCACTGGGTGTTGAATGGAAACCAATTTGACAATAAACTTCATATATTGAAAAAATAAATGGTTTTTAATTGAAAAAAAGAACTTTAGATATGATAGTTTTCTTATCAAGGGTCATTTGAAACTTATTAGTTATGGGACCACATATCTTTTTATTTATAACAATAATTTCTCTTAAAATACAGTATATACTCTAACCTCCTTGTATCTGTATTGTCCACATCATTGAATAATTGTTGTTATTTAGTAGATTGCTTTTAATTAATCTTTTTTTTCTCTAGCTCATTGGCCCATAGAAAGCAGTATCCTTGCTGAAATGCCTTTTTGCACTTTGTGGGTCACTGAGTAATCAATTCAGTGTTCACTCAGACTTGATATCCAACATCCCTCAAAAACTTCTATGTATTCCCTTTCTTCAGCTTACAATTATCTGAGAAAAGCCTTTCTGGGAAAGGACTGGAGAAGTTCTCCGTTATTTACTTGGTATTCTATGGCAATGTCCTTCTTCAAGGGATCTGGCTTCTTTGTGGTTTATATGTTTTTTGCTTTTTGTTTTTTAAACAAATTAGCGTGCATCTCCTGTAGTCCAATACAGTAAGATTCAGCCTTATTCATTTTCCTTCAATACTGTATAGTGCTTAGCTCACTGTTGGTGTTTTGTTATTCATCTTTAAGATAGAAAAAATGAAACGTTAACATTTAAAATTTGTCTTGGGGCGCCTGGGTGGCTCAGTCAGTTAAGCGTCTGACTTTGGCTCAGGTCATGGTCTCGCAGCCCCTGCGTGGGGCTCTGTGCTGACAACTCAGAGCCTGGAGCCTGCTTCAGATTCTGTGTCTTCCTCTCTCTGCTCCTCCCCCGCTCATACTCTGCCTCTCTTTGTCTCTCAAAAATGAATAAATGTTGAAAAAATTAAAAAATTAGGGGTGCCTGGGTGACTCAGTCACTTAAATGGCCAACTTCAACTCAGGTCATGATCTTGCAGTTTACAAGATTGAACTCTGCATTGGGATCTGTGCTGACAGCTCAGAGTTTGCAGCCTGCTTCAGATTCTGTGTTTCCGTCTCTCTCTCTCTGCCCCTCCCCTGCTCACACTCTCTCTGTCAAAAATAAATTCTTAAAAATTTTTAATTAAAAAAATTAAAAAATAAAACTTGTCTTAAAGACCTTGTCTATAAGGAATGCCACTCTTATAAGGAAAAGTTAATGCATAAATACAAATGACATAAATTTCACTTTATGATGTTGAATTTTATGAGTTGTTACATTAAATCAAGTTTTAGTTCTTTCTAATGACAGTCAAGAAAATGTACTTTGCATTTCCTGTTCTTCTTTCTGTGAACCCACTTGTGTTCTTCCTTTCTTCCTCATTTTTTATTTTATAAATACATGAGCACATGCACTGACTATAGGCTAAGCATGGTGCTAGGCTTGAAGAACACTGGTAAGTCCTGGAATGTTGAAACACATCTGGACAAAAACATTCTTTCCCATACATTCAGCAGGTTGGCAATCAATTTCTGCAGCAGACACTTGTACAAACAGAATCCTTGAATGGAGTGGGGACCACATGTCTGAGAGACCAGTGATGCTTTAGATGAGATACATAAGGTTTAGCTATTTTGTTTTAAAATTTTTTTTTTCAACGTTTATTTCTTTTTGGGACAGAGAGAGATAGAGCATGAACGGGGGAGGGGCAGAGAGAGAGGGAGACACAGAATCTGAAACAGGCTCCAGGCTCTGAGCCATCAGCCCAGAGCCCGACGCGGGGCTCGAACTCACAGACCGCGAGATCGTGACCTGGCTGAAGTCGGACGCTTAACCGACTGCGCCACCCAGGCGCCCCTATTTTGTTTTATATTACTGCATAATGCGTGACAATTAACAACCAGCCAACAAAGAGAAATACACACACTAAACTGTGAGAAGAACATTTTATAAACAGCCTGCATACCTCTGTCTATATGCTTGAGTGCAGGCAAACACACCCAGAGGAGAATTCCATAATTACCAATGAACTGCGTTCAAAGATGGATCCAGGAATGAGCCAATTAGAATTGCAGAAGAAAAACACATATAGAGAACACAAATATAGGAAATATTTTGCTTAAGTTTTCTCCTTTGTTTTGGCCAAATGAAGCAAACTAATAAATCCAACATGTATACTTTTTATTAATATAAAATTATGGGGGTTTGCCCCATAAATTAATGGACAAGAAATATTTTATTTTAAATATTTTAACTTTATTTATTTTGAGAGAGAGAGAGAAAGTGCAAGTGGGGTAGGAGCAGAGAAAGAGTGAGAAAGAGAATCCCAAGCAGGCTCCACGCTGTCAGCACAGAGCTCAACATGGGGCTTGCTTGATCCCACAAATCGTGAGATCATGACCTGAGCTGAAACCAAGAGTCAGACGTTCAACCAACTGAGTCACCCAGGTGCTCCAACAAGAAATATTTTAAAACTATAATTTTGAATTGGCATTGTGATTGGCAGTATGGCAGTCCCCAAAAATGTTCATGTCCTAATCCTGAGTACCTTTAAATATGTTATATTACATGGCAAGTGAGACTTTGCAGATGTGATGAAATAAGGCCATGAAATAAAGATATTTACCGGATTATACAGGTAGCCCGGATTTAATCAAAGAGATTCTTAAAAACAGAATTTTCTCTGGTTGGAAGCAGCACAACAGACACTAAAGAGAGGTGACAAAAGAAGGAATCAGAAGAGAATTAAATGTGAGAATGATTCAGCATGCTTTTGCTGGTTTTAAAATGCAGTAGCCACATGCAAGACCTACGGAGAAGCTTCTAAAAACTAAGAGAAGCCCATGGCCACAGCCAGCAAAGGAGCAAGAACCTCAATCCTAATCTGCAAGAAACTGAATTCTCCTCCAACCTAAATGAGCTTGGAAGGAGCTTATTCCCAGAGTCTTCTGATAATAGCTCAGCTGGCCAACACCTTGATTTTGACCTTGTGAAACATGGAGCAGAGAAACTAGTGTGATAATAGATTTGTGTTTTTTTAAGTTGCAACAATAGACATCAATTCATTAGTATTTCCAAGACACCTAGTTTGAAAGAGTTCCAAACATTCAACTTTCTGTCAATTTGGGGGGGGGTCTTATAATCTATTTATAGTACAGATAAAGGCTTATTGAACATCTATGTCCCTAGACAAGCTCATAAAGCTTTGATTTAACCTGTATCATGCTTTTAAGCGTAGCACTTGTATTTTAATCATGTCTATCCATTCTGTATACCATTATTTCTGTCAATAAATTCATACCAAGTCCAACACATCTTTTTCTCTTGAGAGCAACAGTTTTTCTGAAAAAGGCATTGGAGAGCATCGTGTGTGTTGGAAACCTGCTTGGGTAGTAACTCATGAATTCAAAAAGAATTTCACTAGAGGGTATACTCTCTCAGTGTTCTGAATAGAACAATAAGGGGGTAATTACTTTTGCATAAGAAATTAATCCTTTGATAATTTATTAATTAGATATTTATTAACAATCTATTGCATGCTAGGAGTTACCTTAAGGATTGTGGAAACAGAGATGTATTAAAGATCCTGTTCATGGTCTTTTCCTTCACGGAGGTTACAGTCCAGATGACAGACACATACAAAGAATAAAAATGTAGGAGAAGGAGTTTATTAGTCTCTTGGGATTGCTCATGGAAGCCTTCTCAGAAGAGATGGTTATTAAACTCAGACTGAAGGCTCATAGAGGAATGACATATGGATAAAGAGGATTTGGGTTTGTTCCAGGTAAGATGTAACTCATGTTAAAGACAAGCAGGGGAGAGGGACTACAAGAAGCTCAATGTTTCTGGAGTGTAAGGGGAGGAAGTGAATGAGAAAAGAACGGATTAGTTACAAGACGCCAGACCATGAAGAGTCTTGTGTGCTATGCAAAAGTCTTGGTAGGAGTTTAGAAATGTATAAACTAAGTTCTTGTACATTTCTCTATATCTTTGAAAGAGTCTTTATATACTCATGTATGCACATGTATACCTGTGTATATAATTGTATACATGTGTTAGTGTACAGAGTAGATGCACACTACATTTTTGAATGAATGTTTGGGAAAAATAAAGTCAGAAAGTAAGGAGAAAAAAGGAAGAGAACAGAGTTAAAAACTGGAAGCTATTTTTGAAAGGAAGTTATAGTTCCTGAATCAAAGAAACAATTCAGGGAGAAATGGGATCAGAAGCAGATTTTGATTAGGTAGACCCAATATCAAAAAGAAATGATCCAAAGTGAATCATGGGAACTGGCTCTAAATTTATTGTTTCCTGACATAATGACAATAATGTATACAGTTTGTATGTAATCTCAGGGAATGAAAATTGCTTGTGGCCATACTCAGTAAATTTATAAAGTATTAAGTGTTCATATTAGACTCATCTAATATCTTTTTTTTGGAATTTGGCATTAATATAAATGCTGTTCTATAGGAAACAATAGACATTGAAGTCAATAATCATTCTTTTCAAGCTGGTAGGCAACCACCTCATTTTTAAATATGGTAGAGTTTTATGACTTTGTCTGAATGTAAAGCTTGGCTCCAATTTATTTTAACACTTAAGTTAGATTTAGTATGCCAGAATATCAAACTATTGCTGAACAAAATTAAAATGTCAGAATATGATGATTTATCTCATCTTACCTAAAAAAGCAAACTAAAAACAAAAATTATAGCCAGTCCAGACAGACACACTTATGTAAAATAACTTCCCTTCTTATCATTCCAAAAGCAATGATTTCTTAGTGGAAAACCTGTCATTCTCCTCCTTGGGGAGGGTTCTATAAATGTGGTGGATTACCTCAGCCTAACATTCCTGGAAAACAAAGGAGTGTTTTATTCTCTGAAGAATAAAATCTGACTGCCTCCTTTTTAATCAAGCTCCAAAACAGCTAGAATTGAGTCAATGGGCAGAACAGACACAAATGACCTTGCTTCAGTGACTTATATAATTTAATTTTAAAAGACAGTCCATGGAGAGGCTTTTTGGTTTTAAAATACAATGATTTTCACTTGGGCTATTTCCCCAATTTGGCTATTATAAATAATGCTGCTATAAACATCGGGGTGCATCATCCTTTTGAATTCGTATTTTTGTATTGTTTGGGTACTTAGTAGTGCAATTGCTGAATCACAGGGTAGTTCTATTTTTAACTTTTTTTTTTTTCTTCTAAGGGTTTTATATAAAATAAAGTTAGTTAATACATGGTGTAGTATTAGTTTCAGGAGTAGAATTTAGTGATTCATCACTTACATATAACACCCAATGCTCATCACAATAAGTGCCCTCCTTAATACCCATCACCCATTTAGCCCATTCCCCCCACCCACCTCCCTCCAGCAACCCTCAGCTTGTTCTCCATATTTAAGAGTCCCTTATGATTTACCTCCCTCTGTGTTTTTATCTTATTTTATTATTCCTTCCCTTCCCCTGTGTTCATCATTTTCTTTCTTAAATTCCACATGAGTCAAATCACATGATATTTGTCTTACTGACTTATTTTGATTAGCATAATACACTCTAGCTCCATCCACATTGTTGCAAATGGCAAGATTTCATCTTTTGATCGCTGAGTAAAATTCCATTGTATATATTTATTCCACACTTTCTTTATTGATTCACCAGTCAATGGAAATTTGGGCTTTTTACATAATTTGGCTATTATTGATAATGCTGCTATAAACTTTGGGGTGCATATGCCCCTTTGAATTAGAATTCTTGTATCCTTTGGGTAAATGCCTAATAGTGCAATTGCTGGGTCATAGCATAGCTCTATTTTTAACTTTGTGAGGAGTCTCCATACTGTTTTCGAGAGTAGCAGTACCAGTTTGCATTCCCACCAACAGTGCAAAAGGGTTCCCCTTTCTTGAGGATTTTCCTCAAATGGGTCAATATGGTTACAGCAGAGTGACCAGTGGCAAAGATAGTAGAAGATGAGGTCAGAGAGGTAATGGAGAGGTCAGATCGTATAGATACTTTCTGGACTTTTAAAGACCTTTGCTTTGTCTGAGGGAAACAGGGATCCATGATTAGATATTGAGCAAAAAAGAGCCATGATCTAACTTATGCTTTCAAAGGATGTCCTTGAATTCAGTTTTTGTAATGAATTGCAAAGGGACAAAGATAGAAGGAGGGAAACTGGTTTGGAAGCCACTATAACTATTCATATGAAAAAATGATAATAGTTCAGACCCTAGCAATAGAAAAGGAAGTGGTAGGAAGTAGTTATGTTACATGTATTTTGTGGCTTATCCCAATAGGATTTCCTGATGTCTACTGAGCATGAGAGGAGGGGGCTCAAGGACTCAAGTTCTAGTCTAAGCACCTTGAAAGATGCTATTAACTAAAATGGGGAAGGCTGCAAATAGAATAGATATAGGGCAAAAAACCAAAAGTTTGGTTTTAGACATGTTGAGCGGGACATGTCCACTAAATATCCAAGTAGTGAGGGCAGATAGGTAGTTGTATTTGTGACTTTGGAATTCTAGGGTAAATTTTGGTCTAGAAATACAAATTTAGAAGCCTTCAGCCTGTATGTGGCATTTAAAGACATGGGATAGAATGAGAGTCAGGAGTCAACATACATGAAGAAGAGAACAGACATTCAGAACTCCAGCATTAAGAGATTGGAATGATAAGGAGAGACTGACTCATGACAGAAAGAACAGCCAATAAGACCAAAGGGAGGTGGGGGACGGGGGGAAGTATGTTGGGAACTGGAAGTCAAGTGAAGGAAATTCTTTTTTTAAGAAAAATAGAATGACAACTGTGATAGGTCACATAAAGTGAGAAATGCAAGTTGACTATACTTTTAGTAGTGTGGGAGATTATTGGTGACCTGAGTAAAAGTAATTTCAGAGGATTAAGGGCAGTGACAGCTTGACTTGAATGAGTTTAAGACAATGAGAGGTGAAGAGTGAAGATACTAAAAATAAAGAGATATTTTTTATACCTTTGTAGTACACTTTAATATTTGACCATATAAAATTTAAATCCAAGTTAGTTAACATACAGTTTAATAATGGTTTTAGGAATAGAATTTGGTGGTTCATCACTTACATACAACACCCAGTGCTCATCCCAACAAGTGCTCTCCTGAGTACCCATCGCCCATTTAGCCCATCCCCTTACCCAACACCTCTTCAAACAACCCTCAATTGTTCTCTGTATTTAAGAGTCTCATATGGCTTGCCTCCCTCTGTTTCTATCTTATTTTTCCTTCCCTTCCCCTATTTCATCTTTTTGTTTCTTAAATTTCACATATGAGTGAAATCATGATACTTATATTTCTCTGATTGATTTCACTTAACACAGTACATTCTAGCTCCATCCACATTGTTGCAAAAGGCAATATTTCATTATTTTTGATCACCAAGTAATATTCCATTGTGTATATTGATTCCACATTTTCTTTATCCATTCATCAGTGAATGGACATTGTGGCTTTTCCATAATTTGGCTACTGTTGATGGTGCTTCTACAAACATTGAGCTGCATGTGCCCCTTCAAATAACCATTTTTGAATCCTTTGGATAAATACCTACTGGTGAAATTGCTAGGTTGTAGGGTATCACTACTTTTAATATTTTGAAGAAACTCCATACTGTTTTCCAGAGTGACTGCATACTCACCAATAGTGCAAAAGGGTTCCCCTTTCTCTACATCCTAGCCAACATCTGTTGTTTCCTGTGCTATTAATTTTAGCCATTTTGCCAGGTGTGAGGTGGTATCTCAGTGTGGTTTTGATTTGTATTTCCCTGATGATGACTGATGTGAGCATCTTTTCATGTGTCGTTAGCCATCTGGATGTCTTCTTTGGGAAAGTGTCTGTTCATTTCTTCACTGGATTCTTTGTTTTTGGGGTGTTAGTTTGAGAAGTTCTTTATAGATTTCGGATACTAACCCTTCATCTGATAATGCAATTTGCAAGTATCTTCTCCTATTCCATAGGTTGCTTTTCGTTTTGTTGACTGTTTCCTTCACTGTGCAGAAGCTTTTAATCTTGATGAGGTTCCAGGAGTTCATTTTTGCTTTTGTTTCCCTTGTCTCTGGTGACATGTCTAGTAAGAAGGTGCTAAGACCAAGATCAAAGGAGTTGTTGCCAGTGTTCTCTGCTAGGAGTTTGATGGTTTCCTGTCTCATATTTAGGTCTTTCATCCATTTTGAATTTATTTTTGTGTATGGTGTAGGAAAGTGGTTCATTTTCGTTCTTCTGCATGTCACTGTCCAGTTTTCCCAACACCATTTTTTTAAATTTTTTTTTCAACGTTTTTTATTTATTTTTGGGACAGAGAGAGACAGAGCATGAACGGGGGAGGGGCAGAGAGAGAGGGAGACACAGAATCGGAAACAGGCTCCAGGCTCCGAGCCATCAGCCCAGAGCCTGACGCGGGGCTCGAACTCACGGACTGCGAGATCGTGACCTGGCTGAAGTTGGACGCTTAACCGACTGTGCCATCCAGGCGCCCCCCAACACCATTTTTTTGAAGAGACTCTTCTTTTTCCATTGCATATTCTTTCCTGCTTTGTTGAAGATGAGTTACCATACAGTTGTGGGTCCATTTCTGGGTTCTCTATTCTGTTCCACTGATCTATGTGTCTGATTTTGTGCCAGTACCATACTGTCTTGATAATTACAGCTTTGTAATGCAGCTTGCAGTCCAGAATTGTAATGCCTCCTGCTTTGCTTTGCTTTGCTGTTTCAACATGGCTTTGGCTACTCAAGGTCTTCTCTGGTTCCATACATACTTGAGAATTGTTTGTTCTAGCTCTGTGAAGAATGCTGGTGTTATTTTGATAGAGATTGAACTGAATATGTAGATTGCTTTGGGGAGTATTGACATTTTAACAATGTTGGTTCTTTTGACCTGCGAGCATGGAATGTTTTTCCATTTCTTCGTGTCTTCTTCAATTTCTTTCATGAGTATTCTACAGTTTTCAGATGACTTCTTTACCTCTTTTTATGTTTATTCTAAGGTGTCTTATGATATTTGGTACAATTGTAAATGGGATCAATTCCTTGCTTTCTCTTTCTGCTGCTTCATTATGGGTGTATAGAAATGCAACTAATTTCTGTGTATTGATTTTTATATCCTGTGACTTTGCTGAATTCATGTGTCAGGTCTAGCAGTTTTTTGGTCGAGTCTTCCAGGTTTTCCACAGAGAGTATCATGTCATCTGCAGAGACTGAAAGTTTGACCTTTTCCTTGCCATTTGGATGCTTTTTATTTCTTTTCGTTGTCTGATTGCTGAGGCTAGGACTTCCAGTAGTATGTTGAACAACATTGGTGCGTGGACATCCCGGTCATGTTCCTGACCGTAGGGGGAAAGCTCTCAGTTTTCCCCCATTGAGGATGATATTAGCTGTGGGTCTTTCATATATGGCCTTTTTGGTGTTGAGGTATGTTCCTTCTATCCCTACTTTCTTGAGGGTTTTTATCAAGAAAAGATGCTGTATTTTATCAAATGCTTTTTCTGCATCTATTAAGAGGATCATGTGGTTCTTATCCTTTCTTTTATTAATGTGGTGTATCACGTTGATTGATTTGTGGACACTGAACCACCCCTGAAGCTCAGAAATAAATCCCACCTGATCATGGTGAATATTTCTTTTTTTAAAAAACATTTATTTATTTTTGAGACAGAGAGAGACAGAGCATGAACAGGGGAGGGTCAGAGAGAGAGGGAGACACAGAATCTGAAACAGGCTCCAGGCTCTGAGCTGTCAGCACAGAGCCTGACACGGGGCTCGAACTCACAGACCGCGAGATCATGACCTGAGCTGAAGTCGGCCACTTAACCAACTGAGCCACCCAGGTGCCCCTGAATATTTCTTTTAATGTATTGCTGGATTTGATTTGCTAGTGTCTTGTTGATAATTTTTGTAACCATGTTCATCAGGGATATTGGTCTATAATTCTGTTTTAATGGGGTGTTTGCCTGGTTTTGGAATCAAGGTAATGCTGGCCTCATAGAATGGGTTTGGAAATTTTCCTTCCATTTCTATAAAAATAAAGGAATCTTTCAAGAAGTTTCAAGAAGGTATTTTTGCTGCAAGGGGGGGGGGCTAAAAATAAAGGATCTATGGAGGGGTATAGAGGAAAACAATTGAACAAATAAGGGGCACATAATCAGTGCCCCCCACAAAAGATGGAAAAGCCCTTGCGTCTGGATTACACTGACTTAGTTATTTAAAATAACAAAGGTTCTTTTTTCTCCATTCTTCCATTGATAGGCATTTGTTTCCATATATTGCATATTGGAAATAATGCTGCAATAAACATGAGAGGGCAGATATCACTTCAAAATACTATTTTCCTTTCCTTTGGGTATATACCCAATAGTGGAATTGCTGGATTGTGGGGTAGATGTATTTTTAATTTTTTTGAGGAATATCCATATTGTGATGGATAGTAGTTGGACAAATTTATATATGCTCCAATAGTGTATAGGGTTTTCTTTTCACCACATCCTTGCCAACACCTTTTGTTTCAATTTCTTAATGATAGCCATTCTAATGATTTTGAGGTAATATATCATTTTGGTTTTGATTTGCAATTTCCTGATGATTGCTGATATGGAGAATCTTTTTTTAGGTCTTTGGCCGTTTTGACATCCTTGAAGTAGGATAATGTCTACTTAGGAAGTAGATAAATGTCTACTTAGTTGTTCTGCCCATTTTTTAGTCACATTGTGGGTTGTTTATTTTTGTTGTTGTTTTTAAGTTGTGTGAGTTCCTTATGTATTTTGGATATTAACCCCTTATGTAATATATAGTTTACAGAAATTTTTCCCATTATGTAGGTTGCCTTTTTGTTTTGTTATTTTTGCTGTGTGGAAGCTTTTAAGCTTGATGTAGTCCTATATGTTAATTTTGCTTTTGTTTGTGCTTTTGGTATTATGTAAAAAAAAAAAATCCTCGCCAAGACCAATGTTGAGGAGTTTCCTCCCTATATTTTCTTCTAGGAGTTTTGTGGTATCAGGCCTCATGTTTAAGTTTGTGATTCGTTTCAAGTTAACTTTTATGAGTGGTGTGAGATAGAGGTCTAATTTCATTGTTCTGCATGTGTTTCTTCAGTTTTTCCAGTAGCATTTGTTGAAGAGACTATCCTTTCCCCATTGGGTATCCTTTGCTCTCTTGTCAAGTATTAGTTGACTATACATGCTGGAATTTAATTCTAGGTTGTCTATTCTGGTTTCATCAGTTTATGCATCTATTTTTGTGCCAATACCATACTGTTTTTATTACTATGGTTTTGTAGTATAGTTTGAAATCAGGAATGATAATACCTCCAGCATTGTTCTTTTTTCTCAGGATTGCTTTCGCTATTCAGTGTCTTTTATGATTCCACACAAATTTTAGTGTTGTATTTTCAATTTCTGTGAAGATACCTTTGGTGTTTTTGTGGAAACTGTGTTGAGTCTCTGGATGTCTTTGGGTAGTACAGACACTCTAACATATTAATTCCTCCAACCCATGATCACAAATGTCTTTCTTTTTGTATGTGTGTCTTTTTAAATTTTTTTTAGTAAAGCCCTACTATATTTTTTATTGCATAGATCTTTCATTTCCTTTGTTAAATTTATTCCTAAGTATTTTATTGATTTTTTTATTTTAAAGTGCACTATTTTTTTTTAGTTTTTATTAAATTCCAGTTAGTTAACATACAGTGTAATAATAGTTTCAGGTATACAATTTTGTGATCCAACACATACAACACCTGTTGCTCATCACAACAAGTACACTTCTTATTTCCCATCACCTATTTAACCCATTTCCCCCACCCACTGCCCCTCGAACTTGAGTCTATTTCTTGGATTGTTTCTCTTTTTCCCCTATGATCATTTGTCTTGTTTCTTAAACTACACATGAGTGAAATCATAAGGTATTTGTCTCTCCCTAACTTGTTTCACTTAGAATAATGAACTTTAGTTCTATCCATGTCATTGCAAGTGGCAAGGCTTCATTCTCTTTGATGGCTAAGTAATATTCCATTCATATATATGTACACACACACACACACACACATACATACGTACATACAACATCCTCTTTATCCGTTCATCAGCCTATGGATATTTGGGCTCTTTCCATAATTTGACTACTATAGATAGTGATAGTATAAACAGCAGGGTGCATGTATCCTTTTGAATTAGCATTTTTTGCATTCTTTGGGTAAAGTGCAGTAATTTTTGTCAAAGTATTCTTTCCAAGGGTTTTAAAAAATACACATATTTTTATTTTATAAACTTCAGGTCCCTAAAAATCATAACTTTTACCTGTTACTTGGTCTATGAAAATTGTGGTCTCTTAATGTATTATTTCCTTTTTTCTATCTTCTTTAGCCGTACTTATAGTTGACTTTTTGCTACTGTAAATTCTTTCTGGAACAAGGTAGTGAAAAAACACAAATTAAATAAATGCACTTGGTTCTATTAAACCCTTCCTTTCTTCCTTTCTTCTCTCCATTCTTATTTCACCTACATTTGTCAAATGAACAATATGTTCCAGGCACTACAATATACAAAGGAAGAGAGGACTTTTTTTTTTTTTTTTTTGGAAAGGGGAAGACAATTATAGCCTCACTCGTTTCTCCTAGCTGGAGTACAGCAAGGGTTAAGCACAGCAAAAGGATCCAGTAAACACTAAGTATAAGTGGAGGTGAGCACAGGATGCCATTAGAGCACATTTGCACCCACAATTTCCTAGTTTCTCCCTTACTTCTGAGATTTAGATGTTCTAGCTCTATCTCACTTTCAGAGGCCACAAATTCTTCCTTTTTTCTTTTTTACTGGCACCACAACTTCACCTGCATACTTCAATTCCCACTCCTGTTCCATGTCATCCATCAAGACTGTGAGCATATACATATTCCAATCTGATTGTACAATGACGACCATTCTTAAGCTTTGCATTCTAGCTTTTGGCAGTATATTCTCCTGTAACTACTTGGGAACTTGAGAAATATAAAATGTCAATACTTATTTCCTCTTATTGCCAACTTCCTGGGTAAGATTCTTAAAACACAAAATTTGAAATGTACTTAACATCTTTGTTTTCCATGGTTTCCACTCTTCCTGTGTGTTTTTGAATTTGACCTACCCTTATATTCATTATCACCACTCACATCTATAATGTCATTTGTCCGCACCTGAATTAGCGAGAAGCCAACTTACTGGGTCTTCTGTGCCTCATTTCTTTCTTCAAGTCTGAACACATATCTTACCAAGAATTCCATCATATCACTTCTTAGCTAAAAAGCAAATATAGTAGGTATCATTTTTGCATTCAGCTTTCTGATAAGCACACAATGATTTTTAGCAAGCAACATATTTGCAAGATATCTAAGAAAGAATTTAAAAGCACATTTAAAAATAGAGAATGATACTATATTTTATTATGAATGCATATATATGTGAACTGGATGGACACACACCAAACATATAATAGTGGCTGCTGTTAGAGTCAGGGAGGGAAAATCAACCAGAAGTCATAGTTTAAGCAAACACTAGTCTTATCTATAATACCTACTTTGAAAAACTGGGAGAGAAATATAACATATAGGAGTCAAGTTATAAGGTAATTTTTTAAAATTTTTTCTATATGTTTAAACATTACATAACAAATTAATGATAACATACAACATATTAAATTCAACTTTAGATATAAACTAATAATATATAAAATTATTTTACTCCAAATACATTAGAGATTGCCAAAATGTATTTATTTAAATTACATATTTGGAAAATATTTATCACATGTATATATGTGGCTATATACACACATGTACATATACATGTTATGTGTATACATATTTTTAAAATTATGTATGTATATGTATACATACACACAAAATAAAAATAAACATCTCTACTGATCAGAAACAGAACCTACCTACCTGCAAAGCACTGGGAAGGGTTTGAGCCAAAGGCATGTTGGATACAATGGAATTGGAAGCAGACATTATGAATGAGACATTTGGCCTGGTGGGGTACAGGAATAAAATGTGTTCCACACAAAATTATAGGGGACCTGAGTCAGGTTTACTACTTAATGCCAAGGACTGGGGATGAGCTGTTCTGTTTATAAGAACGGGCTGAAAATAATGTTCAATAGCAACCTAAGGCTGTATCTTCAACAGAATTGCAACTATGGATTGCTGTTGTCATAGTCACAACAACAAAACTGCAAATTATATTGCAACCTTAACCACAAAAAAATAATGCCAAAATGCCCTTATAAGACCTAGTGCAGAAAGAGGGTTCAGGAATCCAGGTGGAAAAAATTGCAAACTATTAGAAAAGATAAGACTCTATTAAAAAAGTGTTTGTGGGGCACCTGGGTGGCACAGTCGGTTGAATGTCTGACTTCGGCTCAGGTCATGATCTCACAGCCTGTGAGTTCAAGCCCCATGTCAGGCTTTGTGCTGACAGCTCAGATCCTGGAGCTTGCTTTGGATTCTGTGTCTCCCCCTCTCTCTGCCCCTCCCCCACTCATGCTCTGTCTCTCCCTCTGTGTCGAAAATAAATATTAAAAAAATTTTTTAAAAAGGGCTTGCAAAACAAAGTTGCAAAGCACATGAAGATTATTAGTGAAAAAAATAAGCAAAAAAATCATTGTGAATTCATTCTGGATAAAACAATTATTATAAACAGACTGACCAAAATGCATGACTCTGGAAAAGGATGAATTAGATACCTTTTTAAAAATGAAAAAAAAGTTCTAATCTCAATAAATCAAGTGAATTCTATACTGAACACAATCAAAGAGAGAATTAGTGAAATTGTATATTGTACTGAAGAATTTATTTACAATGTACAACAGGAAGATAAGGAGACTTTAAAAATATTAAAAGTTGCTAAAATTTATGAAGAATAATTTCAGAGGCTTGAACATATGGAGATTGACAATAGACTTCAGTTGTGTCTTTAATTGTGAAGGCAAAATAAAGGCAACTTCAGATATAAAAATTAAAAGTCTTTATTCCTATCCCCCTTAAAACCATTACTGAATTTTGGTATTACATTAGGCTATGATTAACAATAAGACAAATATTAAGCATTACATAAACACATAAGGAAAGCAAAGGTTAAACTAAACATTGGGGAACACAGACAGTGATGACATGTACTGATATATTTAATAAATTAATAACTATAAAACTAATATATTTTTGGTTTAAAAATAAGTTTGGCACAAAAACAGACACTCAGATCAATGGAACAGAATAGAGACCCCAGCAATGGACGGATAAACGTATGGCCAACTAATCTTTGACAAAGCAGGCAAGAATATCCAATGGCACAAAGACAGTCTCTTCAGCAAGTGGTGCAGGGAAAATTGGGCAACGATATGCAGAAGAATGAACCTGGACCACTTTCTTACACCATTCACAAAGATAAACTCAAAATGGATGAAAGACCTAAATGTAAGACAGGAAGCCATAAAAATCCTAGGCAAAAACCTCTTTGATGTCTCTGAATGCAAGAGAAACAAAAGCAAAAATGAACTATTCTGACCTCATCAAAATAAAAAGCTTCTGCACAGCAAAGGAAACAGTCAGCAAAACTAAAAGGCAACTGACAGAATGGGAGAAGATATCTGTAAATGATATATCACATAAAGGGTTAGTATCCAAAATCTATGAAGAACTTCTCAACCTCAACACCCAAAAAACAAAGAATCCAGTGAAGAAATGGGCAAAAGACATGAATAGACACTTCTCCAAAGAAGACATCCAGATGGCCAACCAACACATGAAAAAATGGTCCCCATCACTCATCACCATGGAAATACAAATCAAAACCACACTGAGATACCATTTCACATCTGTCAGAATGGCTAACATTAACAACTCAGGCAACAACAGATGTTGGCAAGTATGCTGAGAAAGAGGATCCCTTTTGCACTGCTGGTGGGAATGCAAACTGGTGCAGCCACTCTGGAAAACAGTATGGAGGTTCCTCAAAAAATTAAAAATAGAACTTCCCTATGACCCAGCAATTGCACTACTAGGTATTTATCTAAAGGATACAGGTATGCTGTTTCGAAGGAGCACATGCACCCCAATGTTTACAGCAGCACGATCAACAATAGCCAAAGTATGGAAAGAGCCCAAATGTCCAGCGACTGGTGAATGGATAAAGAAGATGTGGTATGTATATATATATATATATATATTGGTGTATACACATACATACACACACACACACACACACACACACACACACACACACACAATGGAATATTACTCAACAGTCAAAAAGAATGGAATCTTGCCATTTGCTACTACATGGATGGAACTAGAGGATATTATGCTAAGCAAAATTAGAGAAAGACAAATATCATATGACTTTACTCATATGAGGACTTTAAGACACAAAACAGTTAAACATAAGGGAAGTGAAGCAAAAATAATATAAAAACAGGGAGGGGGACAAAACATAAGTGACTTAAATATGGAGAACAAACAGAGGGTTACTGGAGGAGTTGTGGGAGGGGAGATGGTCTAAATGGGTAAGAGGCATTAAGGAATCTATTCCAGAGATCATTGTTGCAATATATGCTAACTAACTTAGATGTAAATTTAAAAATAAAATAAATTTTAAAAATAAGGTAAAACCTATACCCTAAAGAAAAATAATAATATCTAGTGTATAGTAGGTTGCTAAAGGATAAATAAAGCTTTTCATATTAAAGAATAAGATATAAATGCTGACTAACTATAGATTTGTTAGAAAACTTCCTAGCTAAATATGAAAGTTTAAAATGTAAGGTTACTCATTAAAGATTAGAAATACGTTACTTGAAAATTTAAAAAGCAGGAAAAAGAAAAAGTTTCTTAAATGTTATCAGTCCATTCGATATCAGGAAAATACTTAGCAAAGAAGCAGAAAAAGGTAAACAGAGAAACAAAAATAACAGATGTTAAACATAATTGAAAACAAAATAAGATGGAAGAAATTAGTCTAAAATATCAATAACAATAAATATAAATAGATTAATCTCATCTAATAAAATACAGAGATGACCAGATTGGTATCTGAATATATATATACAGTTATATGCTACTAAGTGTCACATAATAAATAAAGCCACACAGAAAATAAACGTAAGAAGAAAGATACTCCAGATATTTATTGACCAAGATAAAGCCAGTATAATAACTTAATGTCAAATAAAAGGAAATTAAAGGCACAAACATTATAACAATTAAAAGAAATACTATATAATAATTAAAAACATAATCTAACAAGAATATATAATCATAAATATTAACCTAAATACATAGCCTAAAATTTTATTTAGCAGTGTCAAAACTAAAGGTGAATTTTGTAAATTTAAAATCATTATGAGTTACTTTTCAAACAATTCTGTCAAAAATTGATATATCAAGCACATAAAAAAGTAGTAAAATCACAGAATTTTTAAATTTATTTTGAGAGAGAGAGTGGGTATGTGTGCACAGGGAGGGGTAGGGAGAGAAGAAGATAGAGAGAGGGAAAGGAAGAAGGGGGAGGAAGAGGGAGAGAATCTCAAGCAAATTCCGCATAGTACAGAGACCCACGTGGGGCTCTAACTCATGAACCATGAGATCATGACCTGAGCTGAAATCCAGAGTCGGATGTTTAACCAACTGAGCCACCCAGTAAGCCCCAAGTTACAGAATTTTGAATAAGAAAATATATTTCATCTAACTGGTCACCTACAAACTCTGAATCTAATCAATAGAGAGAGAATGCTGTAGTCTTTTCAACATTTATTGTTTTCTAAAATTGACTACCTACTAAGTCACAAAAGATGTTTTAACAACTAACAAAGAATGAACGTTATTTAGACTACATTCTCTAAAGCCAATTAAAAGAAATTAGTGATTAACAGTAAAAAATAAACAAACAAGAACAACACAATAATTTTTACACCTATGTGTTTGTTACTAAGAACTGCAGTCCCAAGTAATTTACCAGCTTAAGGAGAAATCACATTGAAAGTGACAAAATATTTTGATTGGGACAATGAAAGCATTACATATGAAAATTTCAGGATGTTGCTAAACCAGTTCATATAAACTTTAAGCCTTGAAATATACTTACTATAAGTGTGTTTGAAAATAATAATTTAAGTAATAAAATTAAGAGATTGGAAGAAAAACAAAGTACTTAAAGAAAGTAGAAGGAGAGAAAAAACTTTAGAATAGAGAATAATGAAGTAGAAAACAAAGACCCAAAAGAGAAGATTTATAAGACCAACAAATACTCAAAAAATACACAAAGAAAAAATATTAAGAACAACAAGGGGTGATTGGAATACAGCAGATATTAAAACTATCATCTATAAACTTTATAGAACTATATTTTAAAAATTTAATAAAATTGATAAAAAATTCATTCTTGTAGAAAAAAAAACAAAGTTAAGAACATACAACTTGAAAATACACCATGAAAGAAAACTAGCTGTTAAGAATTAATCAAAAATCTTTTCTATAACTTACAGAATGAGAGAAAAATTTGTAAACCATATATCTGATAATGGTTTAATATCCAGATTCTATAAAGTATTCTTACAACTCAACAACAAAAAGACAAGCAACACAATTTTGAATGAGCAAAGGACTTGAACAGATATTTCTCTAAAGATATGTAGATGGCCAAAAAGCACATGAAAAGGTATTCAGCATCATCTGTCATTGAGGAAATGCAAATTAAAACCACAATGAGATAACACTTCACACCCACTAGGATGGCTTTAATCAAGAAAATGGAAAACAACAAGTATTGGCAAGGATGTGGAAAAATTGGAACCCTCATATATTGCTGGTGGGAATGTATAATGGTGCAGCTGCTGTGGAAAACTGTTTGGCTGTCCCTCAAAAATTTAAACATATAATTACCATATGACCCAATAATTCCCCCTTCTAGGTATATTTCACTTCAAGGGAAATAAAAACATGTCCACACAGAAACTTGTATACAAAATTTTGTAGCAGCATTATTCATAAGAGACAAAAGGCAGAAACAACCCAAATGTCTATCGATAGACAAATGGCTAAACAAAATATGGTATATACAAACAATGGAATATGATTCAGCCATACAAAGAAATGAAGAACTCATACATGCTACAGGCTGGGTCAACCTCAAAAACATTATGCTGAGTGGGAGAAGTCAGACACAAAAGTCACATATTACATGATTCTTTTTATATAGCATATCCAGAATAGGCAAATCAATCAAGACAGAAGGTACACTAAAGAGGTTCTCAGAGGATATGGGGAGAAGGGAATGGAGAGATTACTTAATGGATATGAGATGTTTTTATGAGGTGATGAAAAAGTTTTGGAACTAAAAAGATCTGGTAGTTGTACAAATGTGTGAATATACTAAATACTACTGAATTATACCATATGTGCCACTGAATAGAACTTTAAAATGGTTAATTGCATGTTATGTGAATTTCACTTCAAAAAAGTTTTCCCCAAAGTACCACCAGAACAAGATAACTTTACAAGAAAGATTTAGAAAAACTCCATGGAACAAGTAATGCCTATATAATACCAACTGCCTCTTTGAATGAGAGAAAACTAGCCATTTTATTTTGTGAGGCTAGGAAAAGCTTAATAACAAATCTCAAACAGGACAGTATAAGAAAAGACAATATTAGTACAGTCTCATTTTTAATAAATATTACCCGAGAAAACATTACCACATTCATTATAACAGCTAATTAAAAATCTGAATCACGGGAGTGCTTGGGTGGCTCAGTTGGTTAAGGGTTCAACTGTTGGTTTCAGCTCAGATCATACTCTCACAGTTCATGAGTTCAAGCCCCATGTCATGCTCCACACTGGTGGTACAGAGCCTGCTTGAGATTCTCACTCTCTCTGCCTCTCTCTCTCCCTCTCTGCCTCTCTCTTTCTCTCCATCAAAATACATAAATAAACTTAAAAACAAATCTGAATCATGATTACAAGAATGCCTTCAAAAGTTTCGTCACTCTAGCTGACACAACTTAGGAAAGAATCATTGATCATGAAGGTAAATCAGTAACAATTACCCAAACTAAAGCACAAAGATAAAAAAGAGAGAATTTAAAAAAAAAGAAAGAAAAGCCCAGAACATCCCAGAGCTGTGGTACAAACCAAAAAGTCTAAACAAGTATAACTAAAATGTCAGAAACAGAAAACAGCAAAGGAAAAGAAATATTTAGATTTTTCTGAAGTTTTTCCAAAATTACTGATAGCCACTAAACTACATATTTAAGAAGCTTAAAAAACACCACAGAGAATTTTTAAAAAGAAATGACATAATTTTTAAAAAGAAATGACATAAAAATGACATAATTTGGGCTGAAAACCAGAGGAAACCCTAAAGAAAGTCAGAGAAAAAGACACATTACATATACAATTGTAACAAAATTATAGCAGAATTCTCATTAAAAAACAATGAAAGCCAGAATGGAGTGTCATCTTTCAAACACCAAAGAGAAAAAACATCTACAAAGTATTTTATATGCAAGGTAAATATCATCGAAATTACAAACTTCTCCTTAAAGGACACAGTTAGGAGTCTAAAAGGACTAGTTATAGATTGGGAGAAAATATTTGTTAGTCACATCTAATGAAGGATTTCTATCGAAATTATAAAAACTCTCAAAAATGAATATTAAGAATATAATCCAATAAAAAATGGGCAAAAGAGATAGAACCAAGGAAGGTAAATTTATGGCAAATAAGTACATGAAACTATATTCATCATACAGGTAACTCCAACCACAATGAGATACCAATGCGCATTTTTTACAGTGGCTAATTTTTTTTTCAGTTTGACAATGTCAAGTGCTGACAAGGATTTAAGGCACCCGGAAATTTCATATCTTGTTAGAATTGCAAAATAGTTCAGAATGAAAAACAGTTTGGGAGTTTATTACAAAGTTAAATGTACAATCATCATAAGACAGGGCAAGTGTGGAGTGAGCAGCCAACATGGCAGAGAAGTAGGGGGAATCCATACTTCCCGCGTCTCTCAAACAAAGAAGTGTGGAAGCCAAAGGACTTTGAACACCAGAGCCTGGGAGGAAAAGAGACTGAATCTACCAGGAAGAAAATGGGAAAGCTGGAAAAAAGATAGGTGGGTAACTGCGAACTGAGGGAGATAACAAAAAGGCCGTGTGGGCACGAAGGGGAGGGACCCCCTTCTGCGGACAAACAAAAGGAAGAGAAACAGCGGCTAGGGAAGTGCAGGACCATATCTGGACAGGAGAAAGACCTCGGACTGAGACTGAGAAGGATCCAATCTCTAACTGCAGTGCTTTCTTCTGACTGGAGCTGGCTCCCTGCTCGTGCATTGGGGAGGAGAGGAGGAGCCAGGGGCCTGGGTGTGGTGGTAGGTCAGGGGCTCAGTCTGCAGTTGGAAAAAGTAGTTACCTCACTGGAGGGCTGCACAATAGTACAGAACCTGCCTGCATCCGCCACCCCCGGGTGCAGTGGCTGGGCCAAGGGCACAGTCTGCAGGAGGAAAAGGCCACCATTTCCCTGGAATGCTGTGGGAAAAGACAAAAGGCTGCCTGTGGCCGCCACCCCGGGGGCTCACAGCGAAGGTGGCAGCTCAGTCCACAGTAGGAGAAGGCGGTCCTCCCTGAAGTGCTGTGGCACAGACAAAGCCAGCCGGGACCACATGGCGAGGCATTGAGAGGTGCTTCCCCAGTGCCAGAGTGCACAGAGTGGGACTTTGAATCCTAGCCAAGCGCAGGGTCAGGGGAGTTGGTGGAGCAAAAAGGACTGCCCTGTCTGCAGCCACGGCACAGTGAGGACGACTCAACTAAGTCCACCAGGTCAGGCTTTGTGGAGAAGAGACTGGGGGAATCACCATTCTCCCCCTCCCCCCCACCACTACCACCAAGGCAGGGCCTCAGGGGTCACTCCCGGGGCCCATAGTGGAGGTGGGTCCAGAAAACATCAAACCACACCCTCTTGTAGTTGTAACTGTGTATCCACCACAGCGGCACAGACCCTGCCGACAGCTACTACCTACAAGCGATGCAGCATTGCCTGGATGAACTCTAGGTCAATTCTGGATATATAGATATATTCTCCCCTCCCCCCCCCCCATTTCTCCTCATCTCTTCCCTCCCCGAGGCTAGTTACTCTGGTTATTGCTCTGTCTCAACAGACACATTTAATCCATTGTCTTGATACATGTTCTACACCTCCTTGTTTACACTCCTTTCTCTCTCTCTGAAATAATCAAGCCATATAGTTTCTCTGTCTGGGTAACTATCTTCATTTTGTTTTCCCCACCTCCTTTATTTTCCTTTCTCTCTCTCTGGATTAAGGCTTTTAGTCTCTCTGCCTAGTAATGTTTATTTTTTTCTCCCCCCACCCCACTCCTGACATTTCTCTCTTTGTATATGTTCTTCCATCAGCATCGTCTCCACTCTCTTCTTTACTTGTAGTCGGTGTTCTTCAGTTGTTTGTTTTTAGTCTTTAGTGTTTTTGTCTTTGTTTATGTTATTTGTGTGTTTGCATGTTTTTATCTCCTGTTTGTCTACCTGTTTTCCTTTACAGGGCTATTCCAAGGAACAAATCAAAGCACATCTGGTGGAGGGTCCAAAATATTACTATGACTAGGCTAACTAAATAACCAAAGTCACAACAACAGAGAGCAAGTAACAATCCCTGAAAAAACACCTGGTTAAAGGCGAGGTCCTGGACACTGTATGACCCTCCTTTAATATAGCAGTGCTCACAACACACTTTTAAAACACATAAGGGACAGAAAACTAGCCAAAATGACAAAACGGAAGAATTCTCCTCAAAAGAAATTCAGGAAATAGCAACAGCTAACGAATTGATCAAAACTGATTTAAGCAATATAACAGAACAAGAATTTAGAATAATAGTCATAAGATTAATCGCTGGGCTTGAAAAAAAGCATCGAGGACAGCAGAGAATCTATTGCTACAGAGATCAAGGGACTAAGAAATAGTCATGAGGAAATAAAAAATGCTATAAATGAGATGCAAAACAAAATGGAGGCAGCCATAGCATGGATTGAAGAGGCAGAGGAGAGAATAGGTGAATTTGAAGATAAAATTATGGAACAAGAGGAGGTTGAGAAAAAGAGAGATAAAAAAATCTAGGAATATGAGGGGAGAATTAGAGAACTAAGTGATGCAATCAAACGGAACAATATCTGTATCATGGGAATTCCAGAAGAAGAAGAGAGAGAAAGGGGCTGAAGATGTACTTGAACAAATCATAGCTGAGAACTTCACTGATCTGGGAAAGGAAACAGGCATTGAAATCCAAGAGGTACAAAGAACTCCCTTCAGACATAACTTGAATTGATTTTCTGTATGACATATCATAGAGAAACTGACAAAATACAAGGGTAAAGAGAGAATTCTGAAAGCAGCTAGAGGTAAACCAGCCTTAACACACAAAGGTAGACACATAAGGTAGTAGCAGACCTATCTACTGAAACTTTGCAGGCAGGCCAGAAAGGAATGGCAGGAAATCTTCAATGTGATGAACAGAAAAACTATGCACCCAAGAATCCATTACCCAGCAAGTCTGCCATTCAGAATAGAGGAGAGATAAAGGTTTTCCCAAACAAACAAAAACTGAAGGAATTCATTGGCACTAAACCAGTCCTACAAGAGATCCTAAGGGGGACTCTGTGAGAGAAATGTTGCAAGGACCACAAAATACCAGACACCACTACAAGCTCATGCTTGTAGTGATACCTACAGATATCATAATGACTCTAAACAAATATCTTTTAATAATAACACTGAATGTAAATGGACTAAATGCTCCAACCAAAAGACACAGGGTATCAGAATGGATAAAAACAAACAAACAAACAAACAAAAAACAAACAAGACCTATCTATTTGCTGTCTATAAGAGACTTATTTTAGACCTGAGGACACCTTCAGATTCAAAGTGAGGGGAGGGAGAACTATATATCATGCTACTGGAAGTCAAAAAAAAGCTGGAGTAGCCATACTTATATCAGACAAACTAGACTTTATTTTAAAGGCTGTAACAAGAGATGAAGAAGGGCATAATATAATAATTACAGGGTCTATCCAGGAAGAGCTAACAATTATAAATGTCTATACGCTGAATACGGGAGCCCCCAAATATATAAAACAATCACAAACATAAGCAACCTTATTGATAAGAATGTGGTCATTGCAGGGGACTTTAATACCCCATTTACAACAATGGATAGATCATCTAGACACAGGATCAATAAAGAAACCAGGGCCCTGAATGATACATTGGATCAGATGGACTTGACAGATATATTTAGAACTCTCATCCCAAAGCAACACAATATACTTTCTTCTCGAGTGCATATGGAACATTCTCCAAGATAGATCACATACTGGGTCAAAAAACAGCCCTTCATAAGTATAAAAGAATTGATATCATACCATGCACACTTTCAGACCACAATGCTATGAAACTTGAAATCAACCACAGGGAAAAGTCTGGAAAACCTCCAAAAGCATGGAGGTTAAAGAATACCCTACTAAAGAACAAATGGGTCAACCAGGCAATTAGAGAAGAAACTTAAAAATATATGGAAACAAATGAAAATGAAAATACAATAATCCAAATGCTTTGGGATACAGCAAAGACAGTCTTGAGAGGAATACATTGCAATCCAGGCCTATCTCAAGAAACAAGAAAAATCCCAAATACAAAATCTAACAGCACACCTAAAGGAACTAGAAGCAGAACAGCAAAGACACCCCAAACCCAGCAGAAGAAGAGAAATAATAAAGATCAGAGCAGAAATAAACAATATAGAATCTAAAAAAAAAATGTAGAGCAGATCAATGAAACCAAGAGTTGTTTTTGTTTTGTTTTTTTGAAAAAATAAACAAAATTGATAAACATCTAGCCAGGCTTCTCAAAAAGAAAAGGGAGATGACCCAAATAGATAAGATCATGAATGAAAATGGAATTCTTACAACCAATCCCACAGAAATACAAGCAATTATCAGGGAATACTATGAAAAATTATATGCAAACAAACTGGACAACCTGGAAGAAATGGACAAATTCCTAAGCACCTACACACTTCCAAAACTCAAACAGGAAGAAATAGAAAACTTGAACAGACCCATAACCAGTGAAGAAATTGAATCAGTTATCAAAAATCTCCCAACAAATAAGAGTCCAGAACCAGATGCTTCCCTGGGGAATTCTACCAGACATTTAAAGCAGAGGTAATACCTATCCTTCTCAAGCTGTTCCAAAAAATAGAAAGGGAAGGAAAACTCCCAGACTCGTTGTATGAAGCCAGCATTACTTTGATTCCCAAACCAGACAGAGATCCAGCAAAAAAAGAGAACTACAGGCCAATATCCCTGATGAATATGGATGCAAAAATTCTCAATAAGATACTTGCAAATCAAATTCAACAGCATATAAAAATAATTAATCACCATGATCCAGTGGGATTCATTCCTGGGCTGCAGGGCTGGTTCAATATTTGTGAATCAGTGTGATACATCACATTAATAAAAGAAAGGATAAGAACCATATGATCCTGTCAATTGATGCAGAAAAAGCATTTGACAAAATTCAGCATTCTTTCTTGATAAAAACTCTCAAGAAAGTTAAGATAGAAGGAACATACTTAAATATCAAAAAAGCCATATATGAAGAGCCCACAGCTAATATCATCCTCAATGGGGAAAAACTGAAAGCTTTCCCCCTGAGATCAGGAACACGACAGGGATGTCCACTCTCACCGCTGTTGTTTAACATAGTGTTGGAAGTGCTAGCATCAGCAATCAGACAACTAAAGGAAATCAAAGGCATCAAAATTGGCAAAGATGAAGTTAAGCTTTCACTTTTTGCAGATGACATGATATTATACATGGAAAACCTGATAGACTCCACCAAAAGTCTGCTAGAACTGATACATGAATTCAGTAAAGTCTCAGGATACAAAAGTAAAGTACCAAAATCAGTTGCATTCTTAACACTAATAATGAAGCAACAGAAAGACAAATAAAGAAACTGATCCCATTCACAATTGCACCAAGAATCATAAAATACCTAGGAATAAACCTAACCAAAGATGTAAAAGATCTGTATGCTAAAAACTATAGAAAGCTTATGAAGGAAATTGAAGAAGATACAAAGAAATGGAAAAACATTCTGTACTCATGGATTGGAAGAATAAATGTTGTTAAAATGTCAATACTCCCCAAAGCTATCTACACATTCAATGCAATCCCAATCAAAATTGCACCAGCATTCTTCTCGAAGCTAGAACAAACAATTCTAAAATTTGTATGGAACCACAACAGACCCCGAATAGCCAAAGTAATATTGAAGAAGAAGACCAAAGTGGGAGGCATCAAAATCCCAGACTTTAGCCTCTACTACAAAGCTGTCATCATCAAGACAGCATGGTATTGGCACAAAAACAGACACATAGACCAATGGAATAGAATAGAGACTCCAGAATTGGACCCACAAATGTATGGCCAACTAATCTTTCACAAAGCAAGAAAGAATATCCAATGGAAAAAAAGACTCTTTAACATATGGTGCTGGGAGAACTGGACAGCAACATGCAGAAGAATGAAACTAGACCACTTTCTTACACCATTCACAAAGATAAACTCAAAATGGATAAAGGACCTGAATGTGAAACAAGAAACCATGAAAATCTTAGAGGAGAAAGCAAGAAAAAACCTCTCTGACCTCAGCCACAACAATTTCTTATTTGACACATCTCTGAAGGGAAGGGAATTAAAAGCAAAAATGCACTATTGGGACCTCATCAAGACAAAAAGCTCCTGCACCGCAAAAGAAACAATTAACAAAACTAAAATGCAACTGATGGAATGGGAAAAGATATTTCCAAATGACATATCAGATAAAGGGCTAGTAGCCAAAATCTATAAATAACTCACCAAACTCCATACCTGAGAAACAAATAATCCAATGAAGAAATGGGCAGAAGACATGATTAGACACTTCTCTAAAGAAGACATCCAGATGGCCAACAGGCATATGAGAAGATGCTCAACATCACTCCTCATCAGGGAAATACAAATAAAAACCACACTCAGATACCACCTCCTGCTGGTCAGAGTGGCTAAAATGAACATATCAGGAGACTATAGATCCTAGCGAGGATGTGGAGAAACGGGAACCCTCTTGCACTGTTGGGAATGAAAACTGGTGCAGCCACTCTGGAAAACAGTGTGGAGGTTCCTCAAAAAATTAAAAATAGATCTACCCTAGGACCCAGCAATAGCACTGCTAGGAATTTACCCAAGGGATACAGGAGTGCTGATGCATGTGGGCACTTGTACACCAATGTTTATAGAAGCACTGTCAACAATAGGCAAATTACGGAAAGAGCCTAAACGTCCATCAACAGATGAATGGATAAAGAAGATGTGGTTTATATATACAATGGAATACTACTTGGCAATGAGAAAGAATGAAATATGGCCTTTTGTAGCAACATGGATGGAACTGAAGAGTGTTATGCTAAGTGAAATAAGTCAGGCAGAGGAAGACAGATACCATATGTTTTCACTCATATATGGATGCTGAGAAACTCAACAGAAGACCAGGGGAGAGGGGGAGGGGGGAAAAAGTTACAGAGAGGGAAGGAGGCAAACCATATGAGACTCTTAAATATACTGAGAACAAACTGAGGGTTGATGGGGGGCTGGGGGAGGGGAAAGTGCATGATGGACATTGAGGAGGGCACCTGTTGGGATGAGCACTGGGTGTTGTATGGAAACCAATATGACAATAAATTTCATTAAAAAAAAAAGACACAGCAACTGTAACTAAAGCCTAACATTTATAATCACTCATCTAAGGCATATCTGCTCTGTTATTCTCTATCTTAAAACTTTCTGTTTCCTTAATTGCATTAGCATAATTTCTAATTGTGTATGTATTGTGTATTTCTCTACTAGATTATAAACTCCTTGAGTGCCAAGTTTGTATTTTTCATTCAGCACTATAGGTGGGGTTTTGTTGTTGGTTCATTCAACAAACTTTATAGAACCCTTTCTATTTGGCAGACATGGACACAGGCATTACAAATATTATATCAAAAGATGATTCCTGGTATCAAAGTGCTTACATCTTATTTGGAGGGACAGACATAGAAATAGATCATTAATATATAATATAGTCAATACACAGATAAAAAATGTCAGGGTTCTTATAAGGTTACCAAGGAAGAACATCTAATACAATCTGTGGGAGTAGAGAGGAGGTGAGACTAAGAAAAAGAGAAACAGGAAAGGAAAGGAGTCATGGGAATTTCAGGAAGAACTCTTGGAAGATGCAATGCCAAGGCTTAAAAGTATGAACAGGAGTTTGACAGGTGAAAGAAGAGGAGATAGGGAGATGGTGCAGAAAAAGAGGACTGCAGGTAAAGGTGAAAGGCCCCAGAGTGAAGAGCTATATCATAGAGAAAGGGGGACCTTTCACAGGAAGTAGGCAAAAGAGAAGACATAAGGTGGGGAGGAGGCTAGAAAGGCAAAGGTTTCATCATGGATGAACTCATGTTCTATTGAAGATTCCTAAAATTATGCTTGAATACAGAAAAGGCTTAGAAGAGAATGTAAAAAAAGTGTAACTAGATTAGTTTCAATGATTTTATTTCATTTTTTATTACTTTTGTAGTTGTTGGAATATTGTGTATACCATTATTTTGTCATTTAACTGAAGTTTGTAAAAATCCTTTTTTTTTTAATTTTTTTTAACGTTTATTTATTTTTGAGACAGGGAGAGACAGAGCATGAACAGGGGAGGGGCAGAGAGAGAGGGAGACACAGAATCTGAAATGGGCTCCAGGCTCTGAGCTGTCAGCACAGAGCCCGACACGGGGCTCGAACTCACGAACCGTGAGATCATGACCTGACCCGAAGTCGGAGGCCTAACCGACTGAGCCACCCAGGTGCCCCTAAAAATCCTTTTTCAACTATCTTCAACACATACTGGCCACTGCTTCTATTGCATATTTTTCAGCACTGCTATATCTTTTATAGGATATTAATTATGATTAATTATAAAGCATACATTTGTTTTTGTATTTATTTTGTTTCTCCACATAGACTACATTTTAAAAGTAGGCACTCCGTGTTTATCTTTTCAGAGCCCTATGATTTTAAACAACTCTGTACGCATGGAGGAGCATTTAATAAATGCTTATGGAAGAAATGTGTAAGATTGTACTGAGGAAACTTAAATGTAAAAGGAATTCTTCCACTTTCTATGATTGTTAATGTGTAATATGCACACAAGAAGTTCAAAAGATCTCATTGCAATTTGGGCTATTCTCTGGCCGATACCTGCAAGGTATTCTTAAAAAATAAATCATATAGTTGGGTAATGATGCACATCAACTCACATCCAGCTTTTGCAAATGATAAAGCAGAACTCAAACATTGAGCTTATTACATCGAGTCAAGATTTATAATCCTACCCATGTTCACATAAATTTCCCCTCCAGAACCCAGACAAACCACTTAGCTAAGTAACCTTATATTTTAATTCTCAGTGAAAGTGTCCTTAAGGCCTGGGTTATAGGGTCCCTGCTTTATATGCCAGGACAATGGAGGTTTCTCATAAGATCATTAGCAGTGGTATGTATACAAATAGGGAGTGAAAAGGGAAGAGTAAAGTGAAAACACCATTGACTGGTTTAAGGAAAAGAAAAAAAAAAACCTCTTAGCATTCCCTATTCATTCTTTATATAAACTCTGGATCCAAAATGCTGAAATACAGACTAGGGAACAAACTTTCACATCTGTGGGCTGAATTTTCAGTGAACGCATCCCTCCAACTCTTCCCTGTTTCTCAGATCACATGGGCCTGTTCTGCTTTGAATGGGTTAATTACCAAGGAAGCATTTTTCCTCTGTGGTCTAGACATAGAAATATCCAGATATTGTTTCCCTTGAAAGGCAGCCATCCTGCTGAATGTACTTGATCACCAATCCCTATGTTTTTCTAAGGCCAGATGGGGCTAAACATAATTTCTGAAGATTTTTCTCTCTCCTTTTTTTTCACTGATTAACAGCTTGTTTGTTTTCGATTGAGGATTCAGCCAGGCAAATACAGGGAAGAAAAAAAATTCCTTAATTTTTAAGGTGGAGAAACTCAAAAATGATGGATTTGCTGTAGCCAAGAAGAAACAATCCTTGGACCTAACAAATAAGCATAGAAAAAAAGTGTACTCAATATTATATAATTTCAGTATTATGGGGATTTTGAGAATAATATGATTTTCTTAACTGAAACCCAAAGGTAGGTATATACTGTACTTCTAGATAGGTAGAGAGTGAGAGAAAGAGAGACATCTTAACCTTTGGGGGAAAAACAATCTTAATTCTGACTGTGCTATCACTTTGACCTTGGGTAAGTTGCTTCAGTTATTTGAGTCCTTCTATACATGTAGACTAAAAGACTGAGATGATTTTATATCTAAGATCTTTCCATCTCTAAAATTGTTTGACCTCTTGTAATTAATTCCCAGACAATAATAGTCTACCTGGGAATAACAACTGTTTCTCCTCCATCGTCTCCCCCACCCCTTACTCTCTTTGGAGAAACTATCTGTCTGCTCTGTGGGAGTTACATAAGTGGCAAGTGAAGACAGCTGAACCTGCTTGGAAACCATGATGAATGGCTCCAGTGTCCTGAGTGCTCCTTCCCTGCTGGAGGCCAGGCAGCTCCATGTAGACATGGGAAAGAATTAAGTGGTACCTCAGCTGAGTGCAGACTGGCACAGGGGCCAGGCACATGTCGGCCACATGACATTACTCTGAGACATCTCCTTTCTGGGAGGACCTGGACCTCCCCTCTCCCATTACAGTCTCAAATTCCTGAGTCCTAGAGGCCCCCTGTCAGCCACAAAGAGTGACACTGCCAGGAACAGTGGTAAGTAGGAGGAACCTAACCCTGACTAGATCAGGACTCACTCCAACTCTTAGTAACTCAGGCAACTTACTTGGCCACCAGCACTACTTTCTCCCAACTTTGCTAAAATAGCCAAGTCTGTGATTGCTGATGCCCAGTAGTGACATATCCATTCTAGGCCAGGAACTGTAAAAAATATGCCTTAGAAAATGAGTCAATATGATTAATGTTCTTAAAAACTGACTTCTTTTTTCTTTTAGTATCAAAACATCATTAAAGTGGCTGGAGAGACTGATCACTTTTGGTCACTCTGTGATTATAGGGACACACCATCCAGGTCCCCGGCTGACGCAAGGCCAAACTCTGCTCAGACACTGGTGAGCCATGTGGGAGTAGCAAAGGCTGAATTGGCAAATGACAGAAACATCGCCTCTCACAGGCCAAACTCTCACTAGAGAGGTGCACTGCACCCTCTTAAAAAGATACTACAAAACTTAGTTTGACTGCAGATTGAAGTTTAATGATCAAGGCTTTGTGTCTAATTCATTGTCACAGAAAGAAACCAATCCTCCCTCATTTTTTTTTTCCTCACTGCATGTTAGATGCCACATTAAAGCATACCAAAATAGTAGTTTCAGCCTCAGGGACAGATTTTTAATGCAAGACTTCTCACACCAGATTGCTTTCTTCAAACATCTGGAGGTATGTTTTTCAGCCCTATCTCCCCAACCAAAAAAAAAAAGTTTCAAATTAAAAATACTTTAATTCTATCCCATTGAATAAAACCATTGAGTAGACACCAATGAATTGGTGGGAGATACTGATCACTTTTAGTCTCTCTGTGACTAAAGGGACACAGTACCCAAGTCTCAGCTGACATGAAGCCAAACTGCTCAAGCAATAGTGAGCCACATGTGAATAATGAACACAGAATTGGCAAATTATAGGAACAAATAAAGGACGCTCACAGGCCAAACACCTCACCAGAGAGGTGCACAGTACTCTCCCTAGAGTTACCCAGAACAGGTCTGATTCTTTCTGAAAGAAAGAAACAGTATTAAACACACTCTAAAAACAAGTACACATTTCTGAATGAAGTCCTAAGGTGAACACTTGTCAGCAGTAGGGTGGCTCCTGAGGAGTATTCAGTTTTTTTCCTATTATGAATTTTTCCTATTATGAACTAGTATCAAAAAGATAAGAAATGACAAACACCAGCAAGGATGTGGAGAAAAGGGAACTCTCACGTAGTGTTGGTGAGAATGTAAATTGGTGCAGCCACTGTGGAAAACAATATGGAGGTTCTTCAAAAAATTAAAAATAGATCAGGGGCGCCTGGGTGGCTCGGTGGTTGAGCATCTGGCTTCAGCTCAGGTCATGATCTCGCAGTTTGTGAGTTCGAGCCCCACATCAGGCTCTGTTATGACAGCTCAGAGCTTGGAGCCTGCTTCGGATTCTGTGTCCCCCTCTATCTCCACCCCACCCCTGCTTGTGCTCTGTCTCTGTCTTTCAAAAATGAATAAACATAAATTTTTTTTTTTAAAAATAGGTCACTATATCATGCAGTAATTCCACTTCTGGGTATTTAATCCAAGAAAATAAAAATTAATTCAAACAGATACATGCATGCCAATGTTTATTGCAGCATTATTTACAATAGCCAAGATATGGAAGCAACCTAAATGTACATCAACAGATGCCATGCACACACACACACACACACACACACACACACACACACTGGAATATTACTCAGCCATAACTTTCATTCATAACAACATGAATGGATGAATGGACCTGAAGGGTATTATGTTAACTGAAAAGAGTCAGAGAAAGAATATACCATACGATCTTACTTGTATGTGAAATCTAAAAAAACAAAACAAGTAAACAAACAAAGCAGAAACAGACTCATAAATACAGAGAACTAGTGGTTGCAAGAAGGGACTGGGGTGGGGACTTGGGCAAAATGGGTAAGGGGAATGAGAGGTACAGATTTCCAGTTATAAGGTGAATAGGTCATGGGATGAAAACAGTGCGGGGAATATAGTCAATAATACTATAATAGCTTTGTATGTTGATGGATAGTGGCTACACTTGTCATGGTGAGCATTTTGTAGTAGATAGAATTGTCAAGCCATTGTGTTGTACACCTGCAACTAATATATAGCATTGTATGTCAACTATATTCAATTAAAAATTTTAAAAATTAGGGGTGCCTGTGTGTCTCAGTCATTAAGCATCTGACTTCAGCTCAGGTCATGATTTTGCAGTTTGTGAGTTTGAGCCCTACATGAGGCTCTGTGCTGATAGCTCAGACCCTGGAGCCTGCTTTGGATTCTGTCTCTCTCTCTCTCTCTCTCTCTCTGCCCCTCCCCGACTCATTCTCTCTGTCTCTGTCTCTCTCTCTCTTGGTCTCTCTGTCTCTCTCTCTCAAAAATAAATAAACATTAACATTTTTTAATTTAAAATTTTTTTTAAACTTTTAAAGAAGTGACAATGATATAGTAAAGTTTATTCTTGAAAAAGATCTAATTACTAGAGCTTATAGTAGACAAGTAAATGTGCAAATATGACAAGTACTTAATTCACGGAAATAAAATATTCATTCCACGGGACAATAATGCTCTAACAGATAATAGTACAAAAAAATAGGTTCTTCTTGTGCCCTGCTTAAAAGTCTTTGCCTTCTTCAAGATCACAGAGTTGATCACCTTATTTTTCTTCTAAAAGCTTTATTGTTTGCCTTTCACATTTAGATATACAATCCATCTGAATTTTATTATTTTCTATAGGGTATGAAGTAAGGGTCAAGCACATATTTTTCATATGGATATCTAATTGATTCAGCATTATTTATTGAAAAGACTCTTTCTTCACTGCACTTTTTTATACTTTTTTTAAAAAGTTTATGCTGAGAGAAGGAGAAAGAGAACACATGTGGGGGGAAGGGCAGAGAGTGAGAGGGAGAGAGAGAATCCCAAGCAGGCTTCCCATCATCAAGGCAGAGCCCAAAATGGTTCAATTTCACAAACTGTGAGATCATGACCTGAGCCAAAATCAAGAGTCAAAGCTTAACCGACTAAGCCACCCAGATGCCCTGCACTTTTTTATAATTTTATCTTAAGTCAAATGACTATACATGAGTCTAATTCTAGAGTCTAGCCTAATGGTCAGTTTGTCTATCCTATTACCAAAGCCACATTGTCTTAGTTACTATATTTTCATAAAAAATTTTGATATCTGGCAAAGTAAATCCTTTAGCTATGTTCTTCTCCAAGAATACTTTGAACATTCTTGGCCCTTTGTATTTCTAAATTTCATTTAACAAAAAGTATGCTCATATTTTTTTATTAGGATTACATTAAACATGTAGATTCATTTGGGCAGAATATTCTACCAATATTGAGTCTTCTGTCTGTAAACATGGACTATCCCTCCATTTGTTTAAATCCTCCTTAATTTCTTTCAGTGTTTTATAGTGTGCCTATAGAAGTATCTGAACATGTTTCATTACACCAGTTGCTAGATCTATGATTTTTAAAATGTTGTTATAAGTGATAATATTTTAAATTTCATTTCACATTTGCTTTTGGTATATAGAAATATTCATTAAATTCATATTCAGGGGCATTGCTAAATCTGCTTATAAATTCTTGCTGTTTTTCTGTAGTTGATGTGATAAATTAAATTGAGTGATTTTCTAATGTTAAGCCATCCTGGTATATGTGAAATAAATTCTTCTTGGTTATGATATAGCATTTCATTAATGTATTGTTAGGTTGACTTTGTTAATTTTTTTGCATCGATGTCAATGAAAAAATTTGGTTTATAATTTTCCTTTATGTCTTCACAATTTTATAGTCCATGTTATGATGCCTCCTAAAAATAGAAATTGTTCCCTATTTTCTGTTCTCTGGAAGAATTTTTAAAATATTGCTGTTACATCTTTCTTCTGTGTTTGGAAGAATTCACCAGTGAAACTATTTTGGCCTAAGAATTTGACTATGAGAGCACTTTAAGAATTCATTTTTCAGGGTGCCTGGGTGGCTCAGTTTGTTAATACTCCGACTTCAGCTCAGGCCATGATCTCACGGTTTATAAGTTCGAGCCCCACGTCAGTCTCTGTGCTGACAGCTTGGAGCCTGGAGCCTGCATCAGCTGCTATGTCTCCCTCTCTCTCTGCTTCTTCCCCACTCGCACCCTCTCTCTCTCTCTCTGTCTCTCTGTCTCTTTCAAAAATAAACATTAAAAATTTTGTAAAAAAGAATTCATTTTTAAAAATATATCTCTGATTGCTTATGTTTTCTCTTTCTTCTTATTACAAATTTAATAAGTTATTCAGTTTTTGAGTTATTAATCCATCTCATCCAAATCATCAAATTTATTGAGAAAGTGTTCATAATATCTCATTTGACCTGTACATTTTCATTTTTGAAAACTGGTGCAATTTTTTTCTTAATCACTTTTGTGAGTTTATTAATTTTATGAATTTTATCAAAGCACAACCCTTAACTTTGTTGATTTTTCTTTTATATTCATTTTTTTTAAATTTCTGCTCTTTATGACTTCTTTCCTTACATTATCCTTACCTTTGATTTGCTCTTTTTTCTGTAGCTTAAGTTGTAAATAAAGTGATTTTCAGTCTTTCTTCTTTCCCAATATACAGAAATATTCTCTGACCATAGTGGAATTACACTAGAAGTTAGGGACCATTTTGAACTGAATTTTAATGGAAAGATATAAAAAATTATATTGTTGCAATTTCTCTTTAAGCACTGTATTAGCTGCAGCAATACAAGTCTTGACATGCTGCATTTCCATTATAATTCAGGTGAGATACATAGATGACGTTAAAGTTAACTGTTTTATATATAGTCAGAAGTCCTCTTTTAAAAATTTTGCAGCCCACATATTTACTCCTCTTGAGTTCATAAATGCTCTTGTATTTCCATGTTCCATTAGGAAAAATTTTCCTACTTGAAGAAGGTCAATTTACTTTTACAAATGTGGGCCTGCTAGTGACAAATTCCCTCATTTTTTCTTTGGCTAATATTATTTTTATTTTAATTTTTTAAGGTTTTTTTTGGTATAAAATTATTAGTTGGCAGTTATTCTCTTTCTACTTTAAAGCTGTTACTTCATTGTCTTCTAGCATCCATCATTTCTGTTGAAAGGTTAGATGTAAGTCTTGGTGAATTGTTTTTAAAGATACAGATACTAAGTTTTTTCTCTTTGTATTTGGTTTTCAGAAGATTTTATGATATACTTGGGTATGCTTTTCTTTGTTTGTCTTCAACTTGGGATTCCCAGATTCTCCTGAATCTCTCCGCTGGTATTTTTCACCAGCTTTGGAAAATTTAAATAGTGATTTTCCCCCATTTTCTCTCAATTTCCTTCTGTGACTCCTATTATATATATGTTAGACCTTTGAATGATCCTACATATTTCCATTTTTTCTAATTTTTTCCATATGCTCAATATTGTATATTTTGATTGACTTGTCTTCCAATTCACTTTTCCTATATACTTCTCTCTCCAATCTACTCTTAAATCCACTCATTGAGTTCTTCTAGATATTATATTTTTCTAGACTCTTCATGTTTCTTTTTTTTTTTAACAGAAGAATATAGTTCCCTAAAGAAATTCTCCATACTTTTATCTATTCTTTACATATTCTGTAATGTATTTTATATATTAATCATAGTTATTTCAAAGAACAGATTGGTAACTCTGACGTCTGAATCATCTATTGGTCTCCTACTAGTTTCCATCTTTTTCCTCTTGATCAGCAATTGTATTTTCATCTATTTTTTGTATGTAAAGTAATATTTTATTGTGTGTCAGACACTGAGTATAAAAGAAATGAAGAGGGTCTCAATGATTTTATCTTTCACCAGGAAGGTCCCCCACCCCAACTTCCATTTATTCTCTCTTATGCAGCTCAGGTAAGAGGCTAATCACTATCCAATCAGTAATCAACCTGGGTCAGAGCTGAATTGCAGAGTAAGTCTCAGTGTACATCTGTTTCAGTCCACTGTCTTAGGAATAACCATCTCAAGTTTACTGAGAGAGAATCAAATGGGTCTCTTTCTCCTCAATTCTGAAATAATTTAGGACTTCCAGCTTAGTCATTCATACTCTTCAGCTCCCCATTCTAGACATCTTAATCATCTAGGAAACTTCTTTATTGAAAGACTAATGGAATGCTTAAGGCAGGCCCATGCCTTCTGGTATGTCTTAGATTTCATTCTGCCCTTTTGAAGGTTTTGGACCTCCTCTCTCATCTCCAGGGCTGCTACAGATCTCAAAGTGAGCCAATGTGACAGAGAGAGTGAACTAGCCATACATCTGAAGAAGCCCCTAAAGTTTCCAATTTGTCTCTTCAGCTGCCTGACAATGCTAACACATCAACACTTTGCTGGTTTTTATCCTCCCCTGGAAGTGTCTTAATGCCTAAATCAAGTCTAAGCTGCAGGTCATGCCCTAAGTCAGTTAAACCTCCCAAAGGGAAAAATTCCCAGGATCTGGCAAATGTCCACAAGAGAGAAAAGTCAGCCCACCTCAGAAGTTTCCCCATCATTTTAGAGTCTTTATCTTCTTTCCCTATGGCTAGGTAAGAGGAGAGTGAGTTGGGGAGTGAATGAACTAACTAGCCAAGTATCTCTTCCAACCTATTATGCAAAGCAGAATCCAAGCCCTTACAACTTCAAATGCTAAAAATTAATCATCTTCCATCTATGTTGTGGCCAGTTGAAACCAAAGTTCCACAAAAAACAGATTAAGAGTGAAGTAAACAAAGAACTTACAGAGATAACAAGAAATTAGATGAATCTTTTCCTCATCATCCTACAGCATTACCTGGCTTCTTCCCATCCTATACTCAACTAAAACTTCACTCTCAAGTTGTCCCTCTGTACTCACTAAATCTAATGACCATTTTTCAAGCTTTGCTTTTTCATTTACCTTCTACAGAATTTGATATAATGTCCCAGAGACATCAGAATCCAAGGACAGTCATAACATATTTTACTTAGAAGGCACTACCAATCTTATTAGTCTTACCCATTTTTAATGAAAAAAGGAGTATGAATTACAGTCCTAGTAATATAGTTAATCAAGATTGCATATCTCCCCAAATACTCATAAAATTTATGTTAAATTTAAATATACCATAGGCATATTCTAGCCTATAAAGCCTGCTTTTCTGTAAATGTTACAGTTACAGAAAAGAGAGCATGCATTACTGAGTTCTCTTTTAAAGAATCCAACTACAATGACCAAAATGTTTCCAGCTTGCTAATTCATTCTGAATCATGTTCATTAGTTTATGATTGCTATTTTCCAAAGATACTTATTATTATAACATGTGACAAAGTGAACTCACTCTGAAAAGTTAAGATGACAGTATCTTTGGTTCTTTGATATCAAAAATTAGTTTGTTCAGCACTAGGGTTCTTGGCAATACTGAGATGACATTAAAAAGGGGAAGGAAATTGCATGCCAGCTCCATTCATTTTAAAAGCTTTCAGCACTGGATTACACAATGGAAAAATCTCAAGGACATTCCCTGTGTCTGTATGTTTGTAACAATTACATGAAAGTCAAATACAACTCCAAGAAATGAATTGTGCTCAAATGCTTTGGAGTTAAAATACTGGGTATGTGGACTAGATTCCCTAATAGGGACTGGTACTTTTATGAAATGACTTGAAGATCAGGACAGGGGGTTTTCTATTTTATAAAGATCATCCTGATCACATAGATTAATCAAAGTGGTGAGTTAGATACCAATATTAAAGTAATAAAGAATTTTACAAATTCATAAACGAGAGTAAATGTTATTTTTTCTCCATGTGTGTGTAATATTAATGTTCCATAAATAAAAACGTTAGCCTTTTTATTAGCTTATTTAAAATCCACTTAGAATACACCACAAACTCCTTGACCATAGCCTACAGAGATCACCTGGTCAGTCTCCTGCCTATCTTTGCAATATCACCTCTCCACACACATCCTGCTTTGCAACAACTTTAAGGTACTTGATGTTTAAGATGCATAATACTATTCCCCATCACTGTGCTTTAGCACAAGCTGTTTCTTCTACCTACTGTTTCTCTCTCCACTTTTCTTTCTTATACAGTGAGTCCAATTCAAATGTCACCTCCTATATGAATCCTTTCCTGACCTCCATAAGCATAAATACCTTCTTTTCCTTGCTCTTGCAGCATATTATTCAATCATATTATAGCCTCTACCTCATAACTCTCTCTAGATTTTGCATCCTTCTAGGATGGGGAAAATATTATAAACACAATGACATTCCTAACCAGTACTTTCCATGAAACTATATTAATCATAGTTAATAAATGTAGAAGGAACAAAGAGAAAAGTGAAAGAAAAAAAAAGGAAAGGAAGACTTTAATCTTTAAATATAACTCCCTAAAAAGTTTCCAGAACCTAAATATGCAATTAGTAAGCCCAAAATGGTATTTATTGAATGAGCGACAAGCTTCTAAATATTCAAAATGTAGTGATGAAATAAAAAAGAGAGTTTGCACATAGCTTATAGGCTTATAATGTTATAACATCTGATGCAAAGATATAGCAACTTACATTTTGGTCCTATTTTTTTACTTTGCCTTCCTCCAGTGAAGTTCATTTAATGTTAATTTCTTGTTCAGGTTTTGTTTCTGTTCTGTTACTTGATTTATTGCTCATCTGGTTTCTTAGAATCCTTTTCTCTTCAGTGATAGCAACTGATATGAACCATGAATGATATGCTGTCAAATAATTCAGTAAAGTATTATAAAGTATTACCTTTATTTTGATTATATCCTATAGATTTAAAACTAGAGTTGCTGACATATAAAAATGATATTAGTTAGTGCCATGCCAAATACCAGTTCTATTTTCTGAGACAAAATTTTGACTTATTAAAAGTCAGCTCAGACATGCCCATGGCTCAGAACACTAGTATTCTTCCTTTCAGTGATAGTTACATAGTTATTATGAGTCATACATTTGATTATCTTTCAGGTGGAGAAACTAAGGCTCCTAGAGGGTAAACAATGGGTACATAATTACTTAGGTAGTGTTTTCCAAAGTTAGGGCTAAAACTGATCTTCTGACTTCAAATACTGTCTCCTTTTTTACTATACTGGAATTATCTTCTTGGATATGCTTATTCCTTGGCCCCTTCTTAGCATGCCCCCACAACTCCACCTCTAGTGCTGACTAATCATCTACTCCTTTAAACTCTGCTACTACACCTAAGGTCATTTTCATGTTTATGAAGGGCCAACTTTCCAGATGTATTGGCTGAAGTTTAGATGTATCTATGAGACCCAAGTACCTGATGTATGAATTCCTAATTAAAATACACTTCAGCACAGGGTTTAGGTGGACTAGAATGAATTCAAGTTCACGGTGGCTGTCATTTAAGTTTATCAAATATTTTTAATTCTCCTTCTGGGAAATTCATAGGATTATACTCCTGCTCTTGAAGGTAGGTGTGTAGGGAAGGTATGTAAATATCTTTGGCAAATGGAATGTGAACAGAAGTGTTGTGTGTAAATACTCAGAAGAAGCTCTAAGAATCGGCGTATACTCTGTTCCTTTTTTGCTCCCCCCTACTCCTCTTTTTTCTTTTTGATTTGACAACGTGGCAGTGTGGACATGTGGTCTCTCCTATCTTGTTTTCTGGTAGAAGAGAGTGAACAGATTCCCCACCACCACCACCACCCTGAAACCAACCTACAATGGACATGCAATGTGAGCAAATGTTTTAAACTTCTAAAATTTTAGAGTTCTTTGTTACCAAGCATTCAGTCTATTTCAGCTGGTAGACGTACTTTAAATATGTTATTCCAATCCAGTACTAATACTCAATGGGATAGGTCAATGGAGTCGTTTTGAATCTATGAAATTTTAGTATGGACTGCTCTTAATTAAGGATTTTCCTTACAACTATTATGTAAACATTCAAAGGCTCATTGGCAGCTTATTGCTAATAAGCTTTTCAACAAATATTTCAGTCTGTGACACTGAAAAATAAACCAGTAGAAGAAATAATTTCATGCATAGTCATCTGTGTAAGGGGATCAAAGAGGAAAAATAGGGATGGCTGCATTTATGAGAACGCTCTAATTTTCCTCTTCTCCCCCAGTCCCAAATGCCTCCAAAGGTCACAGTTTTAAGACCAATTCTTCCTGTTGAGACAAGCTAGACAATCCTTCCTTTAGAGACTTCATACAAGTATTAATCTTTGGCAAACTCTCTAAGAATAAACAGAGGTTAAGACATACTCTATTACTGCACCTTGATTCTCATCCAGTCTAAGGGCTTGGGTGCTTCATTTCACAGATTTCAGGGTCCCTTTGGGCTTTTAGTCTCAACTGGTTGCCTCAAGCAAAAAGATCCTTGCATGCATGATTTGAGAATTCATGAATGGACTAAGCAATTTCTATCTCTGTACATGACAACCACTCAGATCTAGCCACTTCAGGCCAAATCTTGTCCACACATGTGCTGGCAAGGTTTCCTATCAAAGCCACAAAAGCTGTTTGAGCAGAGCTAAGAGTAGATTTGGCCAAAATCTGTATTTTAAACTAATTTTGTATTACAATTTTCATCTGGAATTTACCCTATAGAATCAGAACTGAATTTCCAAAGGCAAAATTTGAGTAAACGAGGACTGGACACACAGATGTACATTTATGTCTCTCTATGCAACATAAATGATAATTCATCCAAACCCTACCATAGTGGTTGCACTCATCACCACAATTAATACTGGGTTATCACACCTAATAGAAAATGTAATTAATTATACTCAAGTTCAGAATGGTCCCTGTCCCCTGATTTCCAGTTAGATTCTCTCTGCCCTCCCAAGTCAGAAATGTGGAACTAGGACTTTGTACCAGATTTGTTTTAATGCAATTTAGTTAGTAAGAGGAAACAACAATCTTTAAATCTTTTAATGGAATAAGTTTCAATAAAATAAACCTGACAAAATGTTCTCACTTCTTGGACTAAAATGAATACAAAACTGGGGCAGTTGGTTAAGTATCTGACTTCGGCTCAGGTCACGATCTCACAGTTCATAAGTTCGAGCCCCATGTCGGGCTGTGTACTGACAGTTCAGAGTCTGGAGCCTTCTTCAGATTCTGTGTCTCCCTTTCTCTCTGCCCCCACCCCACTCACGCTCTCTCTCTCACTCTCTCTCAAAAATAAATAAACATTAAAAATATGAATACAAAATTGAAGATGATTTCAGTAGGATCTGTCTCTATTTTTAGCTAATTGAATGAGCATCAATATTTCTAAACAGGCAATGGCTTAGATATGTTGGCATTCTATCATACGCTTCTCCTAATCATAGCTCTGTTGTATAGGTAATCAATTAATCAATATCATAACTTTCCAGAGAAGATATGTTTCAGTAATATATTTTAAAAGCTCCATTTTAAGATTTGAACTTTTAAAAAAAAGTTATCATCTTTTAATCAGCAAATAAATTTATTACATTTTACATATTTTTTAATTATAATTGTTTAAGTTAATGCTATGAAAAATTACATTAAACTATGACTACATCCAACTAAATAAACCAAAATGATGTCCATGTCAAGATTGTGATACAAATTCTAAAAGCCTCAGGGATACAGCATACATGAGAAAACACGAAATTAAGACATCATGGTAAGCAAACCCAGAGGAATAACTTAAACTATCTTTCAGGCACTTTATCCCTTTCTAAGTCACTGGAGATATATGATTTTTATACTCTGGGAGAGAAAAAAAGACCAAACCACATTCATCATCCCTGCCAGGAAATAGCTCTGCAGATTCTCTTTGCTTGTGGCTACATCAGTTCTGCAACAGCTGGGTGTGTGGGTGGCGCACATCAGGTCTGCTAGTTTCCAAAAAGGACCCTGGGCCTCCTAAAGTGTTACAATGCCTCCTGGCTCTGTGGGGGGTCTGTGACTGCTGTCTATGCATTGGAATGGGGGTGGGGCGGGGTGCCTATGAAATAGGGGAAGCACCTGAGAACACATGTGAGGCATCTGTGGAGACCACCAGTGTGCAAACCACTTATGTGACAAAACTAATTCCAAAGGGAAGGGGAGCAGCCATTTCCTTCCTTCAATTCCAACAGCTGCAACCCTCCACACAGCTGCTACTCTGGGTTTGGGATGCAGGAAAAACAAAAGAGAAGAGGGACACTCTGCAGTGGTTTGGCTGCTTAGAAGTGGGCAGAGTGTAAGGAAGCCACCAGGAGAAGCCCTCTTTCCATATGCCCTGTAATGTTCAGCATGGGCTGTTATGCTGCCGTGCTACCCCACCCAATACCACAAAGGTTGATTCTTGTTCACACAAAAATCATCTGCAGTCCAGGACACTCTGCAGGGAAACTGTCCCTCCTGAGATCCAGGCTCAGAGACTCTGCTCTCTGGTCACATGATCTAAAGTGTGCGGTCCCCTTAGTCAGCATGGCAGTGAGACAGAGAGCAGAAAAGTCCCCCAGCAGTCATTGAGATTGCAAGGGGATACATGCTACTCCTGCTTACATGTCATTGGCCACCTCTAGTCACTTTTAGGCGATGCCCAACTTCAAAGGGCATGGGATTACATGTAACTCTGTGTATTGGGAAGTGGATATTGATGACCATTAGAGCCATATGCCCTTATCTTCTGAAACCCTAAAATCAAGTTCTAGTTATACATAGCCTCAGCTTTCCAGAGGATGTACCTGCCCATTCTGCGATGCCAGTTGTCTCAGTTCTTGACTCTGGATTCTAGTCTCCATTCCAAGGGAAAGGTAGAGAGGAGGGAAATCCATAGTCTATCCTGTGGATTCTGAAAGCAGAGTTACTTCCCTAAAAGTCTATAATGGCAAAGGTAACCAGTCCTGCATCAGAGCCTAACAGTTTGAAGCAACTCTGCCCCCTTCACAGAGAGCTAGTAATGCTAAGAAGGAGATACTCACTTGTATCTCACTGGGTTTTGCCTTTCTGCCTCTTGTTTTATGACTGACTTAATTTTTTAACTTATTTAAGTGATACAATATTATATTAACTTCAGGTATACAACATAGTGATTTGACATTTTCATACATTGTATGTAATGTATACATTGTGAAATGGTCATCACAGTAGGTCTAGTTAACGTTTGCCAATATACAAAATTAATGTAATAATATCTACCATATTCCCCGTGATGTACATTTTATCCCCATAACTCATTTATAACTGCACTTTTATACTTCTTAATCCTTTCACCTACTTTTCCATCCTTAACCCCATTATTTCTGGAAACCACCATCTGCTTTCTACCAATGGGTCTAAATTTTGTTTTGTTTTCTATATTCCATATATAAGTGGAATCACATGATAGTTGTATTTCTTTGAATTTATTCACTTAGGATAATATCCTTCAGGTTCATCCAGTAGTTTGGAAATGGCAAGATTTCATTAATTTTTATGGCTGAGTAATATTCCATTGTGTAAGAGTGTGTGTGCATGTGTGTATGTGTACAGTAAAGCCTTGGTTTGTGAGCATAATTCATTCTGGAAACATGCTGGCAACCCAAAGCACTTGTATATCAAAGTGAACTTCCGCATAAGAAATAATGGAAACTCAGATGATTCATTCCACAACCCAAAAATATTCATGTAAAAAATGGTCACAATAATGTATTATAATACAAAATAATAAAGAAAATACAAAACATAAAGAAAAATTAACAAATGAACCTGGACTTATCTTTGAAAACCTTTGTGGCTGGTGTGAGGGAGACGAGAGAGAGCAGGGTTATTGTTTAGGAGGACTTTCACTATCACTAACGGAATCACTGCCATCTACTAGCTCAATAGAATCCTTTTACTTTCATGCAACTTTAACAAGGAACCTTTCCAACGACACTTGTTTTTGCCCCCTTTTGAGAATTGTGTGGAAATGAGACAGCACACTGTCATTAAACATATTCATTGCTCACACTGCTACAACCTTATTCGTGTGGTGCTTTTGTACAAAATTTTGCACTATTTCCCACATTTTGCACATCTCCCTAATCTCAGTTGAAGTTAGGGATTCCTCCATCTTTTTCTTCTCCTCCCCTGCAGAAGGGATGCAGATGTAGACTTCTTATAAAATCTTGCAATTTCCAACACTCGCATACCTCATTCATACTTCTCAATTTCCTTCTTAACTTCCACTGTAATCATCTCCTTCTTACTACCTTTCTTTTCAATGTTTTTATTCATGGAGGGCATTGTATATACTCACAAGGATGTTGACTATAGTCCAGGATTAATAAACTCTTGTCATACACTGTATTTAATGAAACTGGCAATAAGGCAGCAGAGGAAAGTGTCTATATCTGCAGGCAGCCTGACCTAGAATGAAGCAAAGCATTCCTAAGCTTACACTTGTACAGAAAAGCAAAGGACTGGGGTGCCTGGGTGGCTCATCGGTTAAGCATCCAACTTTGGCTGAGGTCACGATCTCCCGGTTTGTGGGTTCCATCCCCGCGTCAGGCTCTGTGCTGACAGCTTAGAACCTGGAGCCTGCTTTGGATTCTGTGTCTCCCCCCCTGCCTGCCCTTCCCATGCTCATGCTCTGTCTCTCTCTGTCTCCCAATAATAAACGTTTTTTAAAAATTAAAAAAAAAATCAAAGGACTGTCCATGGGTGCTTTGAAGTGACAAAAAATACATCAGTGCCAGTTGTGGGCACCTTCCAACATTCTGAAAAATCACTGATTGCTGTCAAACACCGTGGCCTGGGACCAAGCATCTAAGCATGGGAGATGATTACCCATAGTCCCACAGTGAGAGAGAGAAAGGAGAAAAACCATTGGTTAAGTTGTGATCATGTGACATTTGGCGTCACATACTGTTCATATTGCAAGACATCATTTGTTTATGAAGTTAAAATTTATTAGAAATGTCTACTCATCTTGCAAAACACTTGCAGAACAAGTTACTCATAATCCAAGGTTTTACTGTATATACATACACACCACATCTTTATCCATTCATCAATGGACATTTAGGTTGTTTCCACATCTGGCTATTGTAAATAAAGCTGAAATGAACATATGGGTCCATGTATCCTTTCATAGTATCTTCGTTTCTTCAGACAGATACTCAGTACAATTTCCAGATTTCATGGTAGCTCTATTTGTAATTTTATGAGGAACCTCCATAATGTTTTCCACAGTGACTGCACCAATTTACATTCCCACCAACAGTGCACAAAGGTTCCCTTTACTACACATTCTTGCCAACACGTGTTATGGCTTATCTTTTGGATAGTAGCCATTGTGACAAGTATGAGGTGATATCTCATTGTGGTTTTGATTTACATTTCTCTGAGGATTAATGATGTTGAGTATCTCTTCATATGTCTGTTTGCCATCTGTATGTCTACTCTAGAGAAGTGTCTATACAAATCCTGTGCCCATATTTTAATCTGGTTGTTTTTTGTTTTGTTTTGAGTTGTATGAGTTCTTTATATATTTTAGATACCAATGCCTTATTGAATACATGATTTACAAATATCTTCTCCCATTCAGTAGGTTGTCTTCCTGTTTTGTTGATGGGTCCCTTCACTGTTTAGAGGCCTTTTAGTTTGATGTAGTCCTAACTGCTTACTTTTGTTTTTGTTTCCCTTGCCTTTAAAGTCATAGCCAAAAAAAAAATCTCTAAGATTGATGCAAAGAAGCTAATTGCCCATATTCTCTTCTAGGATTTCTATGGTCTCTGGTCTTACATTCAAGTCTTAACCCATTCTGAGTTTATTTTTGTATATGGTATAAGAAAGTGGTCCAGTTTCTATCTTTTACATGTTGCTGTCCAGTTCTCCCAACATCACTTATTGAAGAGACTTCCTTTTCTAAGGACATCTGGTCCTGGACTTTTGTTCATTGGGAAGTATTTGATTACTGATTCAACCCCTTACTAGTAATAGTTCTATTCTGATTTTATATTTCTTCATGATTCAGTCATGAAAGACTGTACATTTCTTCTTTTAAAATTTTTTTAATGTTTACTTATTTTTGAGAGAGAGAGAGAGAGACAGAGAGAGAGAGAGTATGAGCAGGGGAGGGGCAGAGAGAGAGGGAGACACAGAATTGATGCAGGCTCCAGGCTCTGAGCTGTCAGCACAGAGCCTGAGCACAGAGCCTGACATGGGGCCCGAACTCACAAACCATGAGATCATGACCTGAGCTAAAGTCGGATGCTTAACCTACGGAGCCACCCAGGCACCCCATAAAGACTGTATATTTCTAAGAATTTATCCATTTCTTCAAGATTGTCCAATTTGTTGGCATATCATTGTTCATGGTAGTATTCTAATTTTTCATAATTCTGTTTTATCAGTTATAACATCTTTTTCATTTCTGATTCTATTTGAGTCCTCTTTTTTCTTGGTTTGTCTAGCTAAAGTTTTATCCATTTTACTTTTCAAAGAACTAGCTCTTAATTTCATTTTTATTGTCTATCTCCATTGTCTATTTTCTATTTCAATCGTTTCTTTTCTACTGTCTTTTTAGTCTCTATTACATTTTTTTTCTTTTTTTTAAAGTTTATTTATTTTTGAGAGAGAAAGAGAGAGTGGGGGAGGGTCAAGACAAGAGGGAGAGAGCATTCCAAGAAGGCTTCGTGCTATCAGTGCAGAGTCTGACTGGGGGTTCAATCTCACTAACTGTGAGATCATGACCTGAGCTGAAATCAAGAGTTGGAAACTAAACCGACTGAGTTCTCCAGGTACCCCAATCTCTATAACATTTTTTTCTGCTCTGATCTTTATTATTTCTTTCCTTCTACCAATTTTGGGCTTCATTTATTCTTTCCCTAGTTCCTTTAGGTATAAAGTTAAATTGTTTATTTGAGATTTCTTTTTTTTTTTTTTAAGTTAGGCCTATATTGCCATGAACTTTCCTCCTAGAACTACTTTTGCTGTACCCCTTAGATGTTGTTATGTTGTCTTTCTGTTTTCATTTGTCTCTAGGTATTTTTTTTAATTTCTCCTTTGATTTCTTCTATGAACCAGTAGTTTTTCAGTAACATGTTTAATCTCCAATAATTTTTCATTTTCTTGTAATTAATTTCTAGTTTCATACCACTGTGGTTGGAAAAGATGTTTGATATGATTTCAATCCACTTGGATTTATTGAGATTGTTAGATCATTAACATGTGATCTATCCTGAAAATGTTTCATGTGAACTTGAGATGAATGTGTATTCAGCTGCTTTTGAATGGAATGTTCTGTATATATCTATTAAGTCCATCTGATCGTAATGGTCATTTAATGTCAATATTACTTATTGATTTTCTTGCTACATCCATTATTGTAAGTGGAGTGTTAAAATCTCCTACTATTATTGCATTGCTCTCAATTTCTCCTTTTCAATCTGTTGATATTTGCTTTATATATTTTGGTACTATGTTGGGTGCATATATATTTATAAATGTTATGTCTTCCTTCTAGATTGAACTCTTTATCATAATTCCCTCTTTGTCTTTTATTATAGTCTGTTTTAAAGTCTATCTTGTCTGATATGAGTATCACTACACCAGCTTTCTTTACATTTTGTGTCTTTACATTTCAGTCTGCACGTGTCCTTACTTCTGAAGTGAGTCTTTTGTAAGAAAATATGTAACTTATTTTTTTTCCTTTTATCCATTCAGCTACTCTACATCTCTTTATTGGGGAATTTAGTCCATTTATATATAAAATAATTATTGATGGGTATGTAATTGTCACTTTGTTTTCTGGCTGTTTTTGTAGTTCCTCAGTTTCTATCTTTTTATCTTCCCTTGTGTTTTGATGACTTTCTTTAATGTTATGTTTAGATTCCTTCATCTTTTTCTTTTGTGTATTTACTATAAGTTTTTTGTTTTCTGGCTACTATGAGGTTCACATATATCATCCTATATATAACAGTTTAAGTTGATAGCAACTTAAATTTGAATATTTCCAAAACTCTACATTTACTCCACCGCACCATGTTTGTCACTTTTTACATATTTTTATATATCTCTTAACTAATTATTATAGTTTTAATTTTACTAATTTTGTCTTTTAACCTCATTAGTAGCATTATAAGTGATTAATACATTACCTTTACTGTATATTTACCTTTTCCAGTGAGATTTTTAATATTTTTTAATGTATTTATTTTTGAGAGAGTGCAAGCAGGGGAAGGGCAGAGAGGGAGGGGAACACAGGATCTGAAGTGGGCTCTGTGCTGAAAGGAGTGAGCCCAATGTGGGGCTCAAACTAATGAACCGTGAGATCATGACCTGAGCTGGAGTATGCTCAACCAACTGAGCCACCCAGGAACCCCTGAAATTTTTAATGTTATATTGTTTTCTTGTTATTAATTAATACCATTTCTCTTCAGCTTAAAGAAGTCCCTATCATATTTCTTATAAGACCTGTTTAGTAGTGATGAACTTCTTTACCTTTTGCTTGTCTGGAAAATTCTTTATCTACAGAGTAGATTATTCTTGGTTGGAAATTTTTCTCCTTCAGTACTTTGACTACATCATAGCACTCCCTTTTGGCTCGCAAAGTTTCTGCTGAGAAATCTGCTGATAGACCTGTGAGGTTCCCCTTGTATGTAACAACATTTTTCTTGCTGCTTTTAAGACTATAATTTTTGACATTTTAATTTATATGTCTTGGTGTGGTTCTGTTTGTGTTCATTTTATCTGGAATTCTCTGGGCTTCCTGGATCAGATTTCTGTTTCCTTCCCTACCTTAAGGAAGTTTTCAGCTATTATTTCTTCAAATTAGTTTTCTGCCCTTTCTCTCTCTTTTCAGGACCCACACAATGTGAATGTTAGTCTGTTTGATGTTGTCCCACACATCCTTTAATCTATCTTTATTTCTTAATTCCTTTTTTTCCCCTTTTCTGTTCTGTCTGGGTGAATTCCATTGAGTTATCTCCCAGCTTACTGATCCATAATTCAACTTCCTCTACCCTGCTGCTGAATGCCTTTAATGTATTTTCAATTGTATTTTTTTTTAATTCTTCATCTCTGTGACTCTGCTGTTATGTGTTCATTCATTCTTGTCCTGACTTTAGTGAGAATCTTTACAACCATTATTTTGAATTATCAGGTATATTACATATTTCCCTATCAATAAGATGTTTTTCTAAGGTGTTGTCTTGCTCTTTTGTCTGTTTCCTCATTTTGCTTGACTCTCTGGGTTTATTTCTATGTATTAGGTGAAGGAGCTACTTCCCTCAGTCTTCAAGCAATGGCATTATTAAGGTATTAATGCTTTTAATTTAAACTTGCCCTAACTCTTGGACTTTTGTGATTGTCTAAATCACCTGATTTACTCTTGATACACCTCTGTTTTTGAGGATGTGCCAAGACCTGTCAGTAATCCAAGAGGAGGACTCTCATTTAGTACCTAGTTTCAGGCTGACTGGAAACTAGACTGTCAGGAAGCAGCTTTTACAGTATGGAAATGTACACATTCCTGTGGTTCCACAAGTGTAATCCCTGTTGTCTTCCACACCAGGAGATCTGGAAGTATCCTCTGGGCAAGAGTTACAAAAATCAGGGCTCCAGATGAGTGTATAAGCTGTTTTCTGAGAAGTTTTGTCAAGCCGTAGTGAGGTCAAGGGAGTGAACATGGATGGATGGTGTCTCCCTACTTACATTCCCTGAGAGTACTTCCTTAGCTTCCATATGTGTGGGAAACCTGAAGCTTGTCCCTCAGGTTGAAGCTCCAGGCTAAGTAAATAGACCTTTCCACAGGAAGACTGGAGTTGTATTATAGTCTGCTGTCTGTGCAGAGTACTGGGGGTGGGAGCCTTCCAAAAGCTATCTTTCCATTGTCACAGTCCTGTGTAGCTCTGGAACACTAGCCTTTTGGCCACCAGGGCCAGGCCATCAAGGGTTGTGCCCTGTATAGATTTTGCACACCTGCTAGCTTTAGGCAGCTAGAGAGTATACTGGATGAGGCATGCTCTTCAGCTTCAGAAAAGCAGGAAAAGCTTTTAACTATGTGCTTCTATGGGCTTTACCAAAGCAGCAAGAGAGTTCATTGCTTGTATGCACATGCTGCTTTTAGGCTGGGAATGGGAGAATGCTATGACTCTTCATGCTCACCAGCCCCCAGCAGGTGAGTGTCACAAACACCTATTTTCACAGATTTGAGACACGGAACAGGAGAATCCTGTTACCATTCATGCTCACCCACTCCAGCCAGGGAACAGGGAGTGCTGCAACCGCCAATGCCCTCTCATCTCAACAAGTGGCATGATGCTCATCCCTGCCCTGTCCAGCAAGGTGTTGAGAGGTTGCCACATCTGAAGTCACTCACTCTAACAGACTGTATGGAGAGTGGTATCTGCCAGCACCTCCATTTTGAAGGAGTGCCTCAACTGTCTCCCAAATGCTCCAGCCAATGCTCCCAAATCAGCAAAAGAATCTCCCTCATGTATACTCTAGGTGTCTTTCAAACTCTTTTTTTCACTGAGTTTGGGGTGAGCAAGACCATATGCAAGCTTTCTAAGAGGAGAATCTCAGTTTCCTATAGTGCACCCCCTCACCACCACCCCCCCCCCACCGCCACCAGGACATCAGATCTGCCCACTGGTTTTCTAAACCAGATGTTCTGGAAGCTCATATTTCCAACGAAGATCCCAGGGACCAGGGTGCCCAATGTGAGGCACCAACCCCCTCACCCCCCACTCCTCTAGGAGAAATGCTTGTCTGGTGAGAGCTCTCCCTACTATGTGTTGCCATGCTTGGGAGGGAGAAAGGGATGTGAGACCATGGCTCTGCCTCTCCTATCCATCTCAATGTGCATTTTATCCTTTGTTGTAGAGAGCAGTTCATCTAGTTTTCATATAAAAAAATCCACATGTAGCTGTAGATTTGTTGTGTCTATGGGAGGAGGTAAGTTTATGATCTTCCTATGTCACCATCTTGGATGCACTCCCCCTACTCTGCCCCATCATGACTGACTTTTCTTTTTTGGTTTCTGGGTAGAGATTCAAAAGAAGGAAGCAAGGGAGGAAGGGTAAAAAATAACTTGTGAGTTTATAAAGGTTTTTCAAAGACATAAATTCATATGGGCTTCAAAACAACTTTTAGAATGAATATTATATATTTATACACACACACACACACACACACACACACACACGGATTTATATGTCCCCACATTACCAGTGAGGAAACTAAAACTCAGGAAAATACATAAAACAAATTTGGGGCAGAAAGCAGAAATAATCTTACTCAGGGGTGTTTCCACTGATTAAGTGGAAAGAGAAAGACAAAGACAAAACCTTGAGAAACCGAAAGACAAGACCATGCTTTAACCCATGCCTAGTCTCTTTTGAATGTCAGATGTCACTTGCCTTTTATCTTAATGGATATTTTCAGTTCTGACATCTAATTAGCTTTACCTAAGCAATTGCTTTAAAGGCCCTAATCTTTTCACCTGCCTCTAATTTATCAAAACTAAATCTGGAAACTCAAAGTGTGTTTGTCCTTATTTTGGATCGTAGATACACCATTTTCATGAGTTGCCCCAAGGCTTCACCTCCAGCCCTTAATGCCAATTCATACTCCATGGGTGCCCAACTTGTGCTGCCTCACCTCCCCACACGGGGTTCCAATTCAAACCAACTCACTCCAGTGGTTAATTTTTGCACCACAAACCACACTTTAGAGATTACAGGTAGGCATAACAGAAAGGGGTGGAAATGTTCTCTGAGGTCTGTGAGTTCCTAGGCACAATACTGAATTTTACGGTTAGTCCAAAAATTAAAAGCCAGGCTTCCAAAGAGAAAGGCAAAGTCTCCTATTTGCCAAACTACTTAGAAGAAGAATGCAAATGCCAGCAGCCCCGTCTGCCAGCTGGACTGCTAGAAGATATGGGGACTTATAGACTGAGGCCACAGCATCACGATCTGCTAGAGATAGGACCAAGGCAGGCTAAGAACTATGCAAAAGGAAGAGAAGAAGCAGGAATGCATCCCCTACAGCATGTTTGAAACAAGCAGCTATTTTCCCCAGAGCCATCTGTGAGACTTTCAACTTGTGCCTGAGAAAGAAAAGGGCAAAACAGAGAAATGTGAATTACTGGAAAAAGCAGGTATCTCTTTGGGAGTTGTAAGGGCAGAAAAAAGACTGTCTACCAGTCTGTTAGTCTTGGCAGATGCAGATCTATGATTCTGGCCACAGTCAGGATTTCTAAGGCTCTACTTCTGGAAAACGTGGCAAGGGTTTAACCTGAAATGTGGACTGTGGATGGCTCTGGTGAGATCTAAGTCAAAGGGAACTATGAGTTCCGAACCGAGGTCCCTGAGCAACTGGGGTCAATCATATGATATCATGACTAGTTTGGCCCTTGCTTACAGACTGTCTTTAGTTCATGGAAGAAGTCTCTAGGGGAACATATCTCAGATTGGACTAGAATCTCCCAGGAGGCAGGTCAATCCAAGTTTTTTATCTTTCTTGATTGTAGCCTGAGTGGTGATCTGAAGTGTCCGTGATAGATGAGAATGTCCTCATTGACAAACAAGAGGCATTTTGCCAAGCACCCTTCCCATGCAATCCAGGGCCGATTTTCTGCCTGGAACCATAGTGCTTCCTCTTAGCTGCTTAGTATTCTGCAAGAAATAGCATCTCCTTTTCTTCACATTCATAGGAACTTCTTATTTAGGAATGTCTTTGGTTGCAAGTAGCAGAAAACTTGACTTATAGCAGCTCAAACAAACACAGATGTACTTTTCTCACATAACAAGATTTTGGATCTAGAGGATAGTTAGTATCAGTTCAGGAACTCAGTGACATCAGGACTAGTATCACTTGAATTCTCTTACCTTTTCCCTCATGCTTGTGTCTTTCATGGTCACAAAATGGCTGCTGATGGATAAGTAAATAAATAAAGAAAAAGTATATATACAAGTATATATATAAAGTATATACAAAGTATATATACAATAAAGAAAAAGTAGTATATACACACATGCACACACATAACAAACTAGAATATTATTCAGCCTTAACAAGGAAGTAAATCCTGTGATTTATAATATAGATGAACCTGGAGGACATTATGTTAAGTGAAGTAAACCAGACACAGAAAGAAGACTACTGCATGACCAACCCTATATGTGTAATCCGCATAGAAGCAGAGAGTAGAACAATGGTAACTAGGGCCTTTGGGAAGGGAGTGCAGAATGGAAAGATGTTGGTCAGAGGGACAAAGCTGCAGTTAGGTAGGATGACCAAGTCTATAGATCTAATATCCAACATGATGACTACAGTTAATTATATTGCATCGTATACTGGAAATTTGATAAAAGAGTAGATTCCAGGTTCTCTGACAACAAAAATCTATGGTAACTATATGTGAGGAGAGGAATATGTTAATTAGCTTGAATATAGTAATCACTATACATATATATATATATATATATATATATATATATATATATATCAAAGCATCATGCTGTATACCTTAAATGTATATAATTTTAGGTTTTTTTTAAAAAAATGGCCGCTGAATAATTGGGCATTATGTTCATGTTCAAAGTAGGAAAAAGGGAGAAGAGTAGTGTCCCCTGTGATGAATCCCCATTTATCAGGACAGCAGCTCCATCAGAATCCCCATCAAACCTCTGTATATGTCCCACTCATCAGATCTCCAACACAAAGCCACACCTAGCATAAAAGGACTCTAGGGACCTGGAATTTATCTGGACACCCTGTCAGTTTGAACAAAATCGGAGTTCTGTCAATTATGAAGAAGGAATGGTTATTGGGGAGGCAACTAACAGCCTCTGCCACACCCTGTACATAGCACTGATTAAACTGCATTGAAATGTTCTCTTTCAGTCTCTCTCTCCCCTCCCATCAGAATTAATGGCACTTGGCAGACAGAGGAGCCCAGTCATCCTTGTATTCCCAGCACATGGCATACTGCCTGGCACAAAATAGACTTAATAAACATAACTCAGGCTAAAAAAAATATATATATTGGCTGAACCAAACTCCAAATAGAGAGGCAAAAAAAATTGCATTTAGATCCATTTCTGCATCTACTTTTCTTTCTAAAGGTAACATAAGAGAAGCATCACTCAAAGGAATGAGAATATGATGACACTTGGAATGCACATAGTTTCTAACACAAATACAGTAGGTAAGTAATAATATTAGCCACCACTATGAAAAATTTTATTCTCTATGTACACTACCTTTAATCCTATTATCTTTACAACACAATATGTAAGTATTATTTATCTCATCTTAGAGATTCTGGGAAAGTGGCACAAGGTCAAAGAGCAGCAAATGGTGGAACCAGAGTATGAACTCAAGCATATGTTTAGGTCAAACATAAACAGATCTATGTTGATCCACTGTCTCTCCTGCCTCCTGCATGATGGTTTTCAGTACCCTCATTTCACTGAGGGAAAACTCCAGTGCTGGAATGTCACATAAGAACTCCAACCAGATAGTGGGCTTCCTATCTCCAAGGACAGCCTTCTATCTTTATTCTCTGCCTCCCTCCCCACTTGCCTAAGCAAAAAGAGCAGTGGGCTGTGATACTGAAGATCAGTGGTGTTGCTGAGGATGAGGAAAGTTTTAATGACAGCTGGTTTTCTTTCCAGGATCCATGATAAACTTACAGAGAAAGAGAGAAAGCCAAAACAGGGCAGGCCCCTCTGAAGCCCACCTCATGTAGAATGTCCCAAATTTAGACCAACATGTAAGAATAGAAACTTCCAGAGCACCTGGGTAGCTCAGTAGTTTAAGTATCTGACTTCAGTTCAGGTCATAATCTCATGGTTCATGAGTTCAAGCCCCACATTGAGCTCTCTGCTGTCAGCACAGAGACTGCTTTGGATCCTCTGTCCCCCTCTCTCTCTGCCCCTCCCCTGCTTGTGCACTCTCTCTTTCTCAAAAATAAATAAACATTAGAAAAAAAGAATAAAAAACTTCCTCTACTGACTCTTCTTTCATTGAGTATTCTGATGACACTCAGTTGAACAGAATAGTTGAGGCATGTATATTTGGCTTTGAACCATGGATGAAGCATGTAATAAATTTCTATAAATTCAGATGAGAAACTGCAAACAAGGATGAAATGGCTGCACTTGGCTTATGGCTTCAGGTTTCCCACAATGGTCGATAAGTGACTGTAGTCTTCTGGCCATTACCTCTCTCTCTAATTGATTAGTCAAGCTCTGTGCCAAGAGCTCAGAGGCAGGTATGACTCAGTAGAGAAATGTGATATCTCAATTCAGACTTACCTAAAAGCCAGTATCACACAGACTACAATGTGTGGATGTGTCCAAAGGATATCAGTTGCAATGCTTATGGCAAATACAATACAAATGAGGTTCTTCATCAAGTAATCAGAACCTAATTCAATAAAATCTACTCATGCAATTCAAAACAGTCTTCTCTGAGGATTTCAGGATGCCCAGGGGCTGCAAGACAAGCCCATCCAAATAGCATTCATGATACTCTCATTTCTCTTCAGATCATAGAAATCTTTTGCCTTTTACCAAGTAGTGTTCATGACATGTGTACTCCCGTAAAACATCCACTTCTGAGAATATGTACAAAATAAGGGTGGAGTTGGATGCAGTGAAAAACCTCAGATAAGTCACAGCAAACTAAAACTGGCTTTTAAGGATCTCAAGCTCAGCAGCAAGATACACACAGAGGTCTTATAATCCTTTGGATGGAACAGGGGAATTCTCCTTTATACTGAAAACACTATTCTGAGCTATTCAGACACAGAGACTGTACATTTTGGCAGGGAACACTGATCTGGGATTTAAAGTCAGAATTATAAGCTCAAAATGAGAGAAAAGATGAACTAAGGCTGACAGAAATGGAATTGTTTTATTCATCATATTTTCACCAAAATAACAATTACACATCTCAACAGTGATTTTTTTTATTGGTACCAAACGGATTACTCAGGAACTTTTCATTTTGGTTTACTGAAAACAAGTATAATAATTGTTCAAATAAGAGTACAGAGTTTACAATCAGGTAAATACTGGGAAAGCATCAAAGAAAAGCCTATTGCACTGGGAGTCTCTTATGTGCTAAGTGTCACTTATAGTCCCAGAGCCCTCAGCCAAAGTTCCCATGGCCAGGCACTGCTGGGGCTTTGCCTGGGACCTCCAGGGTAATGGTATCTTGTCGCAGTTCCCCATCTTTGTTGTGGTCTGCAAATCTCTTTCAACCAACTCTAAACCAGAGGTAAGTCCTGAAGTGAACCATCTAAATAAAAAAGTGGTTACCTCAGAATTCACTCATCATGGCCAAGGGTTCAGTGGAATGGAGGGTACAGGAAACACTGCTGGATATCTGCATATATGGGGCTCCAGAAGAGAGGTGCAAGTGAGGAGTGTTAAAAGAAAACCCAACATACAGAAGAGGGAAGCTCACAGATATAAACAGTAAGAGGATTTCAGAGGATCCGAGCTGAGTCACAAGGCAATGAACTGTGGGTTTAACTCTATGGACAATAGACTTTGAAAACAGAATATTAAAATCTCAGGGCTCTGGTTAAGGTCAGCCCTAAATTAATTCTGTTATTAATCAGCTTTAAGACTCTGAGACTTTGGACAAGTCATTTCACATTGCTGAGGCACAAACTTTTTTCTTTTTAATGGAAGGATAGGACATAAGATTTCAATAACAACTTACATTTATTTGTGTATTCATACAGGTGCTAAGGGATTCACTTGCATGATCTCACTGTGTGTTGAGTGTTATTTTCCCAATTTCATAGGTCACATAACTAGTGTTTGAGCCATGGCTCAATACCAAATATGTCTACTTCAAAAGCTGAGCATTAAACTGTTCCACTACTGCCTCTCAGAGAGAGTCCATGCCATTTATAGCTCAGTAGAATTCTACTGTTTAACCTCATGTTCTGTGAGTTCACAATGTATGAACAGATGTATGGCAGATGTATGAAAAGAGGGACACAGAGGAAACCAAGACATCCATGGACAGGATAATGTCCCCACAACGCATAACTCCTGAGGGGCATGGGTCATCATCTGCATCCAGAGTTTCATAACTGATATACTCCAAAGAGCCCCAATGAAGAGGTGTTAAGATGAATCCTCTTGTGTCAATTCTTCATTATGTACTTGACTAATATGTTTAAACCCAAGTGATGTTGGTACCTTAGTTGCAGAGATTAGCTTAAAAGAAGATAATTGAGATGTCAAGGCCTAATGATTGCAGTAAGACCTATACTTTTGCTAAAAATAAAAATAAAAAACTTAAAGGCCTTTCTTTCCTATTGCATGTGGCTCAGAAGTTGCTGGCTGGCTAAGTAATTCTTAGTATCTTTCAAATCCAGTTTCCCCTAAGTTAGTGGGCTACCTCTGTTCAATAAGAAAAGATTTAAGACTAACCTGAATATACACATCACTTTAAAAGCTTGTCTGGCTTTTTTATGATACAGGGAAGGTGCTTTTTCACCTCATATGCCACATGATGCAGGCACCAATCTAGATCTATTAAGCACCACCTAGGACTTTGGCTTAGATTAAAGGCCTGAAGAATAGCACAAGTTTGAAGTTCCCTAGTAGTTCTTATCAGATAGAATTTACTTTATCAGAGGAGTTAAAAACACTTTGACATGAAGATCCACTCTCGCCATTGCTGGTACTTACCTCCATTATAGAGATTACCAGGTTGTCACTATTTGTCTACGTGTGAATATATTAAGGTCCCCTCTTGCAGGTAAAGCTCCTTGAGGGCAAATCCTAAGAATGACTTGGCAAAGCAAAACCTTAGCACAGCCCGCAGATGCATGGCCCAGTCACAACTCCACAAAACCTCAGTTGTGAGTCAGGGAAGGAGCAAGTCACAAATCTTAGCAAAATATGAAATGATCTGGAGCCTGAGTGTTTTTTTTTTAAGAGGCAAGAGATATTGAGATATTGCATAATCAAATAAAAGTGGGAAATTCTACATTAAAACAAAGTTAATTGTTTTGTTCCATTTTAGGACTCCCCAGGGACTATAACATATTAATATTCGCTGTGAATCTCCAGGAGGAGAAAAAGAGTTCCATGTTTCCCAAACTTATTTAACCTTGGAACCCTACTTTCAAATATCATTTCTCAGAACCAATATCCTACTGTATACAATTTAAGAACTGTAACACTAAAAGTTTCCCAAAGCCCTTCAAGCAGTAATATTCTGAAATTTTACCTTATGAGTCTCTTTTTCTTTCTTCTAATCCTAGTGGGAATGTCCACTTAAGATGCTACATACCCAAACCCTTTATAAACTTCAAAATGCTAAATTAATTGTTAGTTATTACATATAAGGGCAAGACCCAGGGGAGATGGAGCAGATTGTTCCATCATCATGCTTTTCTCTTAAGAAACCCTGAGAGCATGGGCAGCAAACAATCTCCACTAGAAAATCTCTGTTCTGACCTTCAAACTTGTTTAAAAAAAAACACACAACAACAAAAAAACATGCTTAATGACATACTTAGAAAATAAATTCTAGAAGTCTGGCACCATTTGTTTAAAAAAAAATAACAAAATCCTTTGTTTTGTGTGAATAGTGTTGTAACTAATTAAGGGGGAAATCAGCTGCCAGGTTACATGAAAAGACAAGGCCTGATTCCCCTGACATCTTCTTTGCATCCACGAGAAGCGAGCTGATGGTCTGCTGCCTGTGTGGTGTTCAGCTTAGCCTCCGCTGACTGGGACTCATTAGCCAAGGGTAACAAATATGTAACCAATGCTTTTTCCAGATATTCCACCACAAACCAAGTACCACGGTGTCCGTCCCTTGCCTCGAAGGCCTGGGTCTGAGCCATTCAAGATGCTCCCTCCAGCTCAGCCTGAAGCATGGGATTTCCATTAGATGGAGTTCCTTACATCCATGCAGGCACTGCTGCGGTATAAATGTTACTCCTTTCTTCGTGGAAAGGTGGAAAGGGAGATGAACATGCTAATAAACTGCTACTTTAACTTCTTAATTTTAATGTTTAATAAACAACTTCTTATTCTACTTTAATTTTCCTAAGGCCAAGTCAACATACAGTTCAAGTGGCTCTGGGAATTAAATAAATATTACAGAAGCTTGTTCTCCAAATGGGAGTTTGTCCTGTTGTGTGATTTAAGCTTATTCACAAGCAACATTAGCCAGAAGTACCTCAAAATGGCTTTTGCCCTGTGGGACCCAGGATAATGGGATGTCCATGCAGACATTAGAGGCCTGAGTGAACATACAAAGCCACATGCAGCCAAGAGCATGGTCTAAATTTCACTGCTCTGGAACAAGGCTACCAGCAGACATAGGGTCAAGCTGGGCAAGGGACCCTCTCACCTTGTGTGATGCCCTCCCCAGCTTTCCCTACGTTGCTGTGTAACTCTCCTTTAGGTCAGAGACCAGTAACAGTTCTACTATCCTTTGGAGGCTGCTGTTAAAATATACCAGTGTATCCTACCTCACATTCACTTATCAGGTGAGAGCAAAACTCTTGACAGAATTGAGAAAATGAGACCATGTCTAAGGAACAGGATTGCAAGGAGTCAGATGGGGCCTTGACAGGATGTGGGGGACAGAGAATGGCAGAATCTCTACCCAAGGGCTACCAGCAGGACATTCATTTTCTAGGAGACCTGACCAACCAGAGATGGAGGGGAGGAGTTAGAGAAGGAAGAATTCAAGGAAGAATTCCAAAAGGGAGCTCAGAAGAAAAATATGGCAAGCCAGTTTCACTACTGCTATAAGGGCATGCCAGTATGCCCTCCTAGCAAGTTTGGCCCATGTCCCCAACATGTTCTACTGAGAATTTTTCTAGTCAAACAAGAAGTTATCCACACTCTCAAAATAAGAAGCAAAACAGAGAAAATGCTTAAAAGAGTGAACCTAAATTACTTTCACAATTTAGCTCCTCCATTTGCCCTGGAGCAAAAATTGGTGAGATTTTAAAGAGACAGACACAAAAATATGTGTTGTTGTTGTTGTTGCTGTTGTTGTTGTTGTTTTCTCAGCAACTAGAGGTCCCATTCCCCAGAGCTTCAGCCAGTCCAGTTCAAGGAGAAATTCATCTACCAGGGAAAGTGACTTAGTTGGGCCCTAAAAGAGAGAGGAAGGGCAACATAAACAGGACTAGCCTCCTGCATTTGGCTAAGAGAGAGGTGACAATTCAAGTTTAGAAAACATCATTGCAAGAAATCAGTCAAGTGGGAAAAAACACTGAGGACCCAGAAACTTCTAGTAAATTCATTGAGAGGAAGGGAAATGAACAACTGAGCTAAGTAGCCTCGCTCTCCTCCAGCTGAGACAACCTTCTCAAATATCCCCCCTCATCTTCAGTGGTGAGAACTCCAAACCTTGGCAGTTCTGTAGTTTTGCCACAAGCTTTATTCTTGAGAAGCCAAGAGCAACAGAAAACCTATCTGCACGTTTTCCTTTTTTTTTTTAATTTAAATTTTAACACGTATTTATTTATTTATTTATTTATTTATTTATTTATTTATGAGAAAGAGACCCTTGAATTCCCTTCATGGAAATTTTCTAAGGATAAACAAGGTAAAGTAGGCTTAAAAATAGGTGTTTTAGGGGCACCTGGGTGGCTCAGTCAGTTAAGCGTCCGACTTCGACTCAGGTCATGATCTCACAGTTCGTGGGCTCGAGTCCCGCATCGGGCTCTGTGCTGACAGCTCAGAGCCTGGAGCCTGCTTCAGATTCTGTGTCTCCCTCTCTCTGCCCCTACCCCACTCACGCTCTATCTGTCAAAAATAATAAATAAACATTAAAAAATTGTTTTAAAAGATATGTGTTTTTATAAAAAATCAGACTTCCCTACATCCAGGATATTCAACCTGAACTTCAGTTAAAGTTCAATATATATACACACAAAACAAATCAAGAGTCTTTACTACTGGATTGACAGAACTGAAATGAACTTAAAGGAACTGAAACATATGACTTTAGAGGAAAACCCAAGGCTACTTAAATAAGCCTCATTTTAATGAACCACAGCATAGCTGATTGTTGATGCACCCTCCAAACTTCATATTTATACTCCTGTCTGCTAGTAGAATAGGTGGCTGGGCTTTTGTTTTGCTTTATCCAAGTGGAATGCATTTCTCCAGGAGCACAGCATATCTCAGACCTGGGTCTGGATGGAACCCAAGGAATGTAAGATCAGAGAATGCCTGAAGTTACCAGATAATGGCCAACAGGCAATGAAGCTTTTGATTTTGTAAAATAAGGAATTGGACTAGATGAACTCGAAGAGTCTTCCAGCTCGAACATTCTGTGATTCTATGATTCCACCCCACATTCCATATTCATTGACAAACAAGGAAAATCTGATCTGGACTAGTGGTTTTTGAAACCTCATGATTCCATGAAACACCAGGAAAGTGTGGTCATACCAGACATATTTAATTTGTATGTATTTCATCATTGCTGAGACCTCTCCAAACATTAAATTGGAGATAGGGTTCAAGGGCATTTGAGAAAAAAATTAACAGAAAGATTCTGGCCACTGGGTTTGTGTTATATTAACCTATGGGGGGGGGGAAGTACAGTTATAAGACATTCTTGTAACAGGTAACTATAATCCTAATGGCTTAAATCAGCTCTATACTGGAAAACTCTATGAAGAGAGGGAAGTTTCTGAGGGAAGAGTTTGGAAATAGAGCTCGGATGGTCAGTCTGGAAATTTTGTCCAGCTATTATTAGTGATATTTTTTGGTGAGTCTCACCATATACTAGGAAAAATAAAATGACTTTGTTTATTAAACAATAAAATATACTTGGATAATAAGTTACACACCAATTTTTTAAAATTAAGCTTTAGTCAGGGATGCCTGGGTGGCTCAGTTGGTTAAGCATCCGACTTCGGCTCAGGTCATGATCTCGCAGTTTGTGAGTTCCAGCCCCATGTTGGCTCTGTGCTGACAGCTCAGAGCCTGGCACCTGCTTTGGATTCTGTGTCTGCCTCTCTCTCTGCCCCTCACTCATTCACTCTTTTAGTGAACATAGATCTTTTAGGCAACATATATATAAATGGTTCTTATTTGGGTTTTGTTTTGTATCCATTCAGCCACTCTGTGTCTTTTGATTGTGGAATTTAGTCCACTGACATTTAAATTAATTATTGATAGGTATGTATCTATTGACATTTTGTTAATTGTTTTCTGGCTATTTTGTAGCCCCTTTGTTCTTTTCTTCATCTCTTAGTCCCTTCTTTGGGATTTGATGACTTCCTTTAGTGATACCCTAGATTCCTTTCTCATTATCTTTCATATATCTACTACAGATTGCTGCTTGTTGGTTACCATGAAGATTACATATAATTTATATCTATAGCTGTATATTTTAAGTTGATAACAACTTAAATTTAAACATAGTCTAAAGATCTATACTTTTATTCCCCTTACATTTATGTTTTTGATGTCACATTTTCTTTTTATCTTTTTTTTTTAAGTTTATTCATTTTGAGACAGAGAGAGAGCACGCATGTGCACACAAGTGGGGGAGGGGCAGAGACAGAGGGAGAGAGAGAGACTCAATCCCCAGCAGGCTCTGCACTGCCAGTTGCGATGCAGGGCTCCAACTCATGAACTGTGAGATCATGACCTGAGCCGAAGTCAGATGCTTGACTAAGCCACCCAGATGCCCCTCTTTTTATCTTTTTTTTAAAAGCTTTATTTTTAAGTAATCTCCACACCCAACATGGGGCTGAAACTTACAAACCAGAGATCAAGAGTTCCATGCTCTACCAACTGAGTCAGACATGCATCTCTCTTTTCATCTGTTTATCTCTTAATTAATTATTGTATTCACAGTTATTTTTATGATGTGTCATTTACACCTCATACTAGCCCTATAGGTAATTAAGCCACTACCTTTACTATATACTGTATTTACTTTTTCCAGTGAGATTCATACTTTCATATGTTTTCTTGTTACTAATTCGTGCCCTCCCTTTTCAGTTTAAAGAAGTCCCTTTAACATTTCTAATGAAGCCAGTTTAGAGATGACAAACTCCTTTGGCTTTTTCTTGTCTGGAAAACTCTTAATATCTCTTAATTCTGAGTACTTCTGCTGTGTAGGGTATTCAAGGTTGGAAGTTTTCTCTTTCAGCACTTTGAAAGAAGTGCCACTCCCTCATGGACTGCAAAGTTTCTGCAGAAAAATATGTTCATAGTCCTATAGGGATTCCTTTGTATGTAACAAGGTATTGTTTCTCTTGCTACTTTTACGATTCTCTCTTTGGTTTTAATTTTTGACATTTTAATTATACTGTGTCTTGTGAGTATCTTTCAGTTTACCTTATTTGGAACTGTCTAGGCTTTTTGGACCTGGATGTCTGTTGCTTATCTCAGATGAGGGAAGTTTTCAGCCATTATTTTTTCAAATAATGTTTCTGGCCCTTTTTCTCTCTCTTCTTCTGGAAATCCTATAATATGAATGTCTGTCTGATTCTGTCCCTAAGTCTCTTAAGCTATCTTCACTACTTTCCATTCTTTTTTCTTTTTTGCTCCAATTAGGTTCATTTACTCTGTCTTGAAGTTCACTTATTCCTTTCTTCATTTTCATCTATACTATCATTGAACCTCTTCAGAATATTTTCAGTTGAATTATTGCATTCTTCAGTTCTTTAACTTCTGTTTGGCACTTTCTTATATTTTCTCTTTGTTGAAGTTCTTGCCATGTTCATCTATCCTTTTCCTGAAATCTTTATGACCATTTCTTTGAACTCCTTAAATCAGGTACATTACTTTCCCCCATTTCTCATATTCTCCCCCACCTCCTGATGTTTTATCTTATTCTTACATTTAGAATATATTCCTGTGTTTCTTCATTTTGCTTTGTCTGTGTTTGTTTCCATGCATTACAGGAAACAGCCATCTCTGCCACTCTTGAAGAGCTGTGCAGAATATGAAACTTACTGTTCAACCCTGCTCTAGCTCTTGGTTATCTCTCAAATCTTTGTCATTGTCCAGCAGCCTGTTTAATTTTTAATAGCTCCCAATAATTGAGGCTGTGCCAAGACCAGCCAGTGTCCCAAAGGAGACGATCGGTCAACATTTGGATTCAGGCTGATTGGAAGCCAGACCCTTAGGCATCAGCTTTTAAAGAATGCAAATATACACAACCCTGTAGGACTGCAAACATTAGCCCCACTGGCTCCCCAAATCAAGCAAACTGGAGATGTCTCCTGGGCAGCAGTCACTGGGAGAATTCAGTAAATCATAGTAAGACAGAGGGACAATGCAAAGATTACATTCATGAGCCTGTGTCCCCTGAGAGCACCTCCATAGCCTCTAGATGTGTGCCACACCTAAAGTCTGCCCCTAAAGCTGAAGCTCCAGTTGTAGCAAGCAGGCTTCTTTCATGGAAAGGCTACAGATGTGTATCAGTCTGCTACCTGTGCAGTGCCCTGGGGGTGATACTCTGCCAAGAACTCTCTTTGATTGTTAGAGACTCATGGGACCCAAGAACACAAGCCCCCTTGTTTTCCAAAGCCAGGTGATCAAGGGGCATCCCCTGACATTCTTGAAACCACCACGACTCTGGGAGATACTTATGCTCTGGAGAACAGCAGAGGGATAGTGTGAAGATGGTGCCACCAGTTGGACAAGGCAGAGGGGGAATGCAAAGATGGTACTCACCTAAAAAACGGAAGAGGAAAAAAAAAAGGAAATAAAGAAAAAGGAGGAAAAAAAGAATGAAAAGAAATAAAATAAAGAAAGAAAGAAGAAAAAATATGGCATTTGCCAGCTTTAGCAAAGCAGAGAGACAGGAGGAAGATGTCACCACCAGCCTCCATACCTGGAAAATATCCTAGCAGCATCCCTGTCCCTTAGACCAATGCTTCAAAATTAGGAGAGGAGTCTCTTTCACATAAAATCTGGGCACTTTTCAAAGAGTTGCTTCTCGACTGGGCCCTGGGGTGAGTGAGTCTGTGTGCTGACCCTTCAAGAGATGTTCCTTAGTTTGCCATAAACCCATGGGTCTATTGAAATGAGCCCCACTGGTATTCAAAGCCAGATGTTTTGGGTGCTTATCTCTCAGGTGCTTGTCTTAAAAGTTAGGGTGCCCATGTACAGTATGAACCTTTTTCTCATCAGGAGAAGTTTGGATGCATTTTGAGACTCCCCCCATGACCCTTTGTGAGTCACCATACCAAGGGTGGGGTTTATGGTGAGTATGTGGCTTAGCCTTTCCTACCTACTTTGATGTGGTTTCCCTCCTATTTGTCCAATGTGAAGAGGCTCCTTTAAAAGAAGGCATTCAAGAATAAGCCAGATTATCTTTTAGAGAGAGTGTATATGTAAAGGAGACTTTAAAATGCAATGAATATATGTATAAAATAACTATGAAGGTCTTATCCAATCCAATGAGTATATGTTTTAGTGATCATATGGTACTTGTTTGAACTTTCATTTTTCTAAAACTTAAAAAAAAAAGGAAAATTAACAAATATGCAGAGGGAAATAGGACCCATAACTACAAAAGAATATTTGGAATCAATTTGGAAATGTTTCCAAGAGGTTGCATTTGAACAGTTTGAGTTGTTTTTGAATTTTGTGTCAAACTGAATATTAGATTTTAAGATTTTATGAGTTGCAGAGATATTAAATTTTTTACATTGTTTCTTACACTTGACATTTATAAGAAATCATAAGCAATTGAAATGAAAGTAATAAACAAACATCATGTTAAGTAAGGCAAGAATTTTTGATTAGATATAGTGGGAGCCTTTCAGAGTTTTGGTGAAATTAAAGAGAAAATAAATTAACATTTGAAAGGGAAATGAAAAGAGTGTACTATATAGTGGGCTCAGTATTGGCCAATATAGTAATAATTTCCAGAATAATCAGTGGGGAATTAAGATGAATAAGAATTATCTTAAATTATGTAATAGGCTGCATACAATACAAGATAATAAATTTAAATAACAAAGGAAAATTTATGGGGCTAAAACTGAGCAACAGAAACACATAGAACTGCCTGGTGAGGAAACTGAAAACAATCAAAATCTCATTAATAACAATCACATGCCTTCTCTAAAAAAAGGATCAGCACTAAGTACTGTCAGGAAATCATCCCAGAATCAGTTTACTCTGGGCTCATAGAGTTCACCCAGTTAATGGCTAAAAACAATCAATTCAGAAGCTGAAAAGTTCACATGCTCTGGGGGTGGAAAATGACAGTGCCAGACACAAAGAGAAGATGATAATAAGTTGAATTAAAATTTTCCAGGCTTTCTCTATGATTCTTGGCAACATAATCAACATCATTTAACACAATAACATGTTGTGTGATATATAACATCCAGATGTATGCATAGATATGCATATATCTATATTATAAACATATATATACATATACTTTTTTTTCCTGTCATTCCCTTTTCCTTTCCCCTTATCACTCAAGTCTACACTGGGAATAAAAATGGAGAATTTGCACATGTATATGTACATTTCAAGTAATTAGATTTATTTATCAGTTTTTAGAGTTTAAATAATACCATGACTAGGATTTTGTAGTCATACAGTAGACTACCATGCCAATGGTTTCCTACCCAGCAAAGGGACAAGAAAAAATGGGAGAACCCTAGATATCCATCACAATGGTTAAAGGGGAGAGGAAAAGGGGCCAAGAAAGGGCACAAGGTGAAGTTGTTAGAAAACACCCTTAGACAAACTCCACTTTTCCTCTCACTTTTGGTTCAGGAGATCTGGCTTTCATAATGACATTCCCAAGCCATCTAGCACAATGCAACATGGCGGAGGTGATTTTACCTTAATGATGATCAAAGTAAATTTAAAAATCATTAAACAATGGCTTGCTCTCCTCATTTCAGGTTGTCTTAAGGCACATACTAAAGAAACTCCCTCCAGTTGATTAAGTCTTTTGTCTTTAAGAAAACCCCCAAAATGGCCTTTTCATCAAAGTACATGTTTTGAAGTACATTATAGAAGTGACTTCATGTGGCTTTCTATAAAAGATTCTCACAAATAATACCTCCTCCTTGAAGCCTCCTCTGATTCCCCAAATCTGCTCCCCAGTCTTCACTCTTCATGTTCCTTTATGGCTCTGTAAGTCCCTCTCTTAGCACTTCCTTTATTCTAGTGAATCATTCAAATTCATCACTCCAGTTAGATAGCAAGCTTTTACATTCCCAGCATCTAGCCCAATACTTGGCACAATAATGGCATTTGATAACACTTGGATACATGAATGACAAAATACTAAAAATTTATAACATTTTAAGTGCATGTTCCTTGACTATCTCCTTAGACTATGAGCTCTTTGGCAAATACATTTAATTATAGAACCAGGCTTCCCAAGGTATCTCCTTTGGAATATATGGAATTATTTTCCCTCATAACTTAGACATTTTAAAATCTGTTACTAACCCTTAATAAATACTAGTTGGTAATTCTACACCACCAGAAAGATAGATTAAATAACTTATTTAAAATTTTCCTTCTTTACAAACCATTTCAGAAGCACTAACAAATAAATATTATACTAGCAATTTAGGCGGCAGTTATAATGTCTTCTTTGTCATCATTGCCTTCATTTCATTCTTGTAAAAATGTCAGTGTGTTTAGGGAGGTCCCAGGGAAATGAACCAAACTAATTTAGTCAGAACAACTGACTCCACATCCTTTTAGTCTGCAGACCAACGTAGAAACCATTTCCCTCCTGCAAGGAGCCTGTTTTTGCCAAATCAAACAGCAAGCACAAAAGCAAATGGAGTGGGTTCTCTGGCTCAGTCTCCTACCTTTGATTGGCAATAGGCATTTTCTCCCTCCTTCTTATGCCCTTCACAAGATGCTCAGTGATCACCCCTGGAAGTTCCAAGTACTTTGACAAGTGCTCATGGAGGCCAGCTGGAATTCTTTTGAGGGGTTTAAATTTCTCCACCCTACCACCTAGTCATGAAGAAATTCAGAAGTTATGAAAGTTCTAGAATCAATGGCTTCTTTTTTATAAAAAAGAATATCCTACCATGCAACCACTGACCAAAATAGCATATACTTTAAGCACTAGTGAATGTCAATGTTTACTTTGGGATAGTACTGAACATTTTAAGTCCTTGTAGTAGGCTCCAATGTGTATGAAACAACTCAGATATATCCTACACCTTTTGCCATCATCTATAACTTATCTTTCTTTCTTTTTTATTGTTTATTTATTTATGAGAGACAGAGAGACAGAGCACAAGAAGGGGAGGGTAGAGATCAAGGGAATCACAGAATCTAAAGCAGGCTCCAGTCTCTAAGCTGTCAGCACAGAGCCTGAAGTGGGGCTTGAACCCACGAAGTTGGACTGAGCACTTAACGTACTAAGCCATGCAGGTGCCCCTATAACTTATGAACCCCTATTAATGCAGGGGTAAAAACCCTTCTCTTCCAAATTAAAATTATTTCCTCTGGGTTAATTCAGTAAACTTTAAGTTTCTTCCTTCTCTAGTGGTTCCCCCACCCAAACTCCACCTTCCAAAGTTGGCACCTAGGTACAGGAGATGCTTCCATATCCTTCACTGTTATTTTCTTTCCTCTCTAGCACATGTGGTTGGTCCTGCCAACCACTAGTCTTGCCCCTAGGAATGCTTCCATGATATTTGTTGAGATTAAATTGATCCCTGGCATATCATCAGTTTAACAACATCTGCTGATTTCTTGTTCTGACTCAGTACTTATGTGTCTCTTACTCAAGCATATACAAGTATTTAGATTGCCTAGAGGCCAAACCTAACCTACAGGTTACCAGCACATCAGGTCTAGCCTATCTGACTTGACACAACCATTTTAAAATGCTTAACTGGTTGGCACCATAATGCTTCGGCATATACAGAAAGAAACAATTTATCTAAGGGGCTGGCTTCAATATTGTCTGAGGAGTAAGGAGCAAGCCCCCTGCACAGGCAGCTTCCAAAAATTATCTATGAATTTCTCCTTCTCACTTCCACTTCTTGGGATTTTCTCCAAGAGAATTACACTAGGACAATAAAATCTGACTTCTTGTTTCTCTTTCTTCTACCTTCCAGTCACCATGGGAAAACAAAACAAAACCAAAAAACAAACCTAACTACCCTAATGGAAACTTTCCTTACAACAGACTTCAGCATTTATATACTTATATGACTTATAATAAAACTCTATGAAGCAAGTGTGCCAGGCTTGGTTTTTGATATTTATAGTGAGGGAAAACTGAAAATTTAATAAATTCTTTTATTTCTCAAGAAAACTAGATTTCAAAACCAGTCTATTACTATGGACTCAAAAAGTCATCTTAGGGACTCATTCCCAGGGCAAAAAAACTTCATGGTTTAATCTTACAGGAGAGCTTCATGAAAATATAGTTTAAAAAAGAATGAAAAAAAATGAACTCAAAATGGACTAAAGACCTAAATGTGAGACCTGAAACCATAAAAATCCTTGAAGAGAGCACAGGCAGTAATCTCTCTCACACTAGCTGTAGCAAAATTTTCCTAGACATGTCTCCTGAGGCAAAGAAATAAAAGCAAAAATAAACTATTGGGGCTACATCAAAATAAAAGTTTCTCCATAGCAAAGTAAACAATCAACAAAACTAAAAAGGTAACCTACTGAATGGGAGAAGATATTTGTAAATGATATATCTGATAAAAGGTTAGTATCCAAAATACATAAAGAACTGATACAACTTAATACCCCAAAAAACAAATAATACAATTAAAAATGGGCAGAAGACATGAATAGACATTTCTCCAAAGAAGACACAAAAATAGCCAACAGACACATAAGAAGATGCTCAACATCACTCATCATCAGGGAAATGCAAATCAAAACTAGAATGAGATATCACCTCATATCTGTCAGAATAGCAAAAATCAAAAACCTAAGAAACAACAAATGTTGGTTAGGATGTGGAGAAAAAGGAACCCTCTTGCAACGTTGGTGGAAATGCATATTGGTTCGGCCACTGTGGAAAACAGTATGGAGGTTCCTCAAAAAATTAAAAATACAACTACCTTATGACACCATAATTGCACTACAGGGTATTTACCAAAATATCCAAAAATGCTAATTCAAAGTGATACATGCACCCTTATGTTTACTGCAGCATTATTTGCTTCCATAGCCAAACTATGGAAGCAGCCCAAATGTCCATTGATACATGAATGAAGAAGATAGATAGATAGATACACACACACACACACACACACACACACACACACACACACAAAATATTATTCAGCAATAAAAAAGAATGAAATCTTGCATTTGTAACAACATGGATATAGCTAGAGAGTATAATGCTAAGTGAAATAAGTCAGTCAAAGAAAGAAAAATACCATATTATCTCACTCATATGCAGAATAAGAAATAAAACAAGTGAGTAAAAGAAAAGACAAACCAAGAAATAGATTCTTAACTATAGAGAACTGATGGTTACTAGAGGGAAGGGAGATGGGAGGCGATGGGGGAAAATAGAGAGTGGGGATTAAAGAGTACACTTATGATGAAAAAAAAAACAAAAAGAATGATAAAATCCAATGGTTACACATTTTCAAAATATTGACACACTTTTAGATGTCTCCCTGATAAAATGAGAAACAACAGAAGTTTTATATTAAACCATACCTTTATTCTCTACAATGTGGTCTACTCTAGACAGTTGATGAAAATGAGGTAAAGGAAGGCTTCAAAAACTCAAAATAAACATAAATAATTTCCCTAAAAGCATTTGGATGTGATGCTCTAAAGTAAAACTTGCAATTTAAGAAATAAACCCAACTAATAAGTGTAGGGTCTGCCATATGGCAGGCACTGGAGATAAAGAAATGAATAAAGATCACAGCCATAATCATAGTCATTTTCATACTTGTTCCCTGATATTATACTTTTATCCTTTTTCCAACTCTCTCTCTTCCTTCCTCTCTCTCTCTCTCTCTCTCTCTTTCTCTCTCTCACACACACACACACACACACACACACACACACACACACACACACACATCTACATCCAATACTAATTGAAAGGCAATGACAGCACCTTGCTGTTTTTCAATTGTTATGACAAACATTGTGACAAAAAGAGGTAGCTTTTATAACCACATATATAGAAAATAAAATTGAAATCCAATAAGTTTAGGCAATCTACCTAAAGTCACCCAACTTATAAGTAATAAGTTGAGACTTAAACCTAACTCCCCTAACATTTGGTTTACTATTTCTTCCATACACTGTTTTGCATCTCCTTGGTATGGGAATCTGTCCAAGGATAGTATACTTATCCCCTAAGGGGTGAAGAAACCTGGTGCTAGAATAGTTAGGGAATTTACAGAGACAAAGTTAGATACTCTATTCCAGTATATTCTGCATACTGCTGCCTACCAGGTTGGACACTTGTTTGCTAGTATTTTTTTATACTAATAGGACCTCTGTATTTGAGCTGGACACCTGTACTCCCCATTCCCTTTCTTTGCCTCAGACAAGGGGAAGTGGAGGCAAGCAGTCATGGCCCATGTGGACTATCTCTAGGACAAGTCTTAGGGATGGTGAAACAACAGGATAGAATGGTCCTGGAGCTCTCCCTCTGTCAAACCAATCTACCAGTCTGGATTACTTAAGCCTAGACTGTTAATAGACTAAGAAATAAATTTTAATCTTACTTAAGTCACCTTCATTTTTGGTTGTCTTAGACCAGCTGAATCTATACTTTTACTAATATGTATATTTTCCAAAGTCACTCTTTAGCATATGTTCGTATTTAACCACTGACAGTTCTCCATTGCTTACAGAATGAAATCCAAACCTGTCCTTCAAGGGCTTTCGCAATTTGGCTCCCACCTACCTTCCCTGCATTATTTCCACTATTTCGCTTCATTCCAGCCAGACTGACAGATTCACGGTTTGTTGAACATTCCTCCACTATCCCTCCTCCCCAAAAACTCTTCAATGAACTCTATTTCATTGAAAAAGAGAAGGCAGAGAAGGAGATTTGAGGGAGGAGGAAGAAAAGGAGAAGGAAGAGAAGAAGGATGTAAGAATAAAAAGGAGAAACAAAAAGTTGGAAATGGGTGACTCTTGTGCTTTGTTAATGTTGATAATGATGGAGGTGACAGTAGAGGTGACTGATTTCAGAAAAGAACCTGTAAAACTAAGAAAGAATTGAAGAAAGCTCTGTGGCCATCAGCGTGTCTTGTACCTTTCATGAACTTTTTCTTTGATTGTTTATTATTTATTCCTTGGGAAAGGAATTAGGCAAATGAGAAACATTAAGAAATTGGTTTCCATTCATTGACTGAGCTATTTTCTCCTCATGCAGAGTAATATGAATAAACCACAAATTAATTTTCTACCAATGTTGCCAAAGTGTCTTAGAGCATTTTAGGATATTCAAACTGGCTATTTGAAACTGTATTTATTTTTCAGGGCAGTCATATTGAAAGTAAAATTCCCAGCATATTGGTATATTGGAAAGGAATGCCATTCTGTTTTCACTTAGGACTCTGTGTTGTTTTCCCTGATATAAAATAACAGCTGTATCTAGGCAGCATCTTAAATAACTCCTATTTTATATGAAATACTGAAAAAGAGAATATTGGTAGGGAGAATTAGTAAAAGGGTCCTATGAAAAAGTGTAAATTCATTTAAAGGAAGACTACATGAAGTGATGGTTAACTAAATGCTATAAACGTCAACCACAGTGTAAATAAGACTGAACCATTGCAATTTTTTCTCTGACTTCAAGTTTCCAAGTCTTTATCCCCAAAATTGTATTTCTAAGTACTTCCAATGTTCTTGAAGCATGTAAGAGTGTGCCTTCATGGTAATGACTATATTGAAAGACGTTTCCTCGAGTATCACCCAATAGCAATGGTAACAAGTGTCTACCATAGTAGCTGAGAAAAGTGCTTTGTATACACACACACACACACACACACACACACACACACACACACACAGAGTTTCTCTTGTCAAGCACTGCACCCAAAGTAACTACATGTACAATCTCCTTGGTACCAGATTTAGCCTGAGGATAAATTTAGCCAGAAGATATTGTGAGCCAGCTTGGGGGAGAGCCAGGGTGATCCTCTTGCTCTCAGTGACCAGGAAAAGGGCAAGCTCTCTAAAGAGCAGGGCTCAACCTGTATGTTTTGTTGTGTAGATAATAAAGTCTGTCACAATACCTTTAAACTAGGTTGTCTGCATTCCACTCAAATGTAGTACCACCAAAAATAGACTCAAGTCTGCTTTGGATTTGTTTTCCAGGCCCACTACATTCTACCGTGATTTACTGAGATATAAATCAGAGATACAAATACCTGACACTCCCTAATTTACAAGGCTAAAATTATGAATCATTATTTAATACCAACAACTCTTGCTATGTTTCACAAGATTCTTTTAGAATAATAACATCTTACATTTGTATCACATTTTATAGTTTCACATTCATTATTTCAAAATGCAGTGTGTTGCTCCTTTTGCCTTGATAAGTTCTTGGAAAATGTGTGATTTCATGTTGCCAATGTTTTTATTTAATACACATTTTATTCAACAAGCCCTAATTGAGCACCTACTATCTTCCAAGCCCATGTCACAGTCTAAACATATCTACTAAATTTAACCAAAATGTTTTTCCATTACAACCTTAGACAAGTGGATCCATTATATTATAAATCTCATGTCTATCAGATTAATAAAATACATTTCTCTATATGACATTTCCAGTAAAAGGAAGGAGGTTAAGAATATATCTAGATCAATTAAGATTTGGATGACTAACATTTTTTATAAGGTTCTAGAAATTGAGGTAAGTTTTTGGGCTTTTCTGCTTAAGGCAGCTGCCCATTTGCAATCATCAAATATGCCATAGAAGACCTCTAATGTCATGTTCAATGTAGATTAGCAAAAATTGTATACCAACATGGGATAAGCAACATTGCCTTCTTTTATAGTAGGGAGTATTCTCCTCTAATACTATGGGTTTGCATAAATCTGTGGATGGTTCCCACAGCCGGAAGCTATCCTTATGTGCCCTCAGCTTTTCTAACTCCTTGCTGCCCACTGTTCTTGTTCCAGTCACGCCTTAATGTCTTTCAGCCAACTTTTGTCTCCCAGTTGACCCCGTCCCTGGAATACACCCTAATCTCATCTTTTGCTCCCAGATAATCTACTCTTCACCATAGACAGTACGTCCAAACAACTCCAATTTGTATTCCATGACCTTTCCAACAACCCACACACCCTCTTAAATGAATGTTTTACTCATATAATCATGATGCTTTTGTTTCCCTAGGATTCTCTGTATTAGATACTTTAGAGAGCACTACCCTTGTTTTTAAATCATAGGCTTAAGGGCTAAGATTTATTGGATGCTTGCGTTGTGGTAGGTACCATGATAGAAATCTCATTTAAGCTCTATTACAATTTTGGAGGTCCATACTAACCCCACAATATGAATGAGAAAACATCCTCAGAAAGTTAAATGACTTGCTCAAGTGGATTCCTCACGGTGGATCAAAAGTAGACTTTAACCTACATCTCTCAGATTCAGCATCATTTATGGTGCAGCCAGAGCACCAATTCCTGTACCCGGTAATTTAATAGAGGGAGTTTTCTAAGGGATACTTATCACAAAGATATTAGAAGAGCCCAAACAGAAAACATGGGAGGGAAGGAAACGAGGAATTTCTAATACAAGAGGCCGCGATTATCCCCAGAGTTGGATGGGCAAAGGGAGGAACTGATGTCTCCAAAACTCAGAAGAAGACACGTAGAAGCTGGAACCCAGCAGGCTCAGACAGTGGGAGTTGGGGCCGAAGAGCAAGCTGTCTGGCAGGAGCTGGAGCATCAGAACAGTCACTACTAAAGATATCCTCGAAGCAGAGAGAGGTAGAGGTAAGTACCCTGGTTCTTCCTTGCTCTATCCCTCCTATTTGTTGCCAGTGTCTTCCAGTTCCATTCCCAGGGCAAAGCTGAATGGTAAAGTTTTGGGAATAACAAGAATAGCTTCTTACTAACACAGAGAAGGGAGCAGAGGAAGGACAGGAAATGGATTTGAGAATAAGCAGGCAACTGGTTCCAAAGCCCACACTAACTTCACTAAGACACAACTGCTACCCTCTGTCATTTGCATCCCATGTGATAACTGAGTGCAGCCTGTGGCTGTGACAGACAAATCATCCATCTGTCCATTGGTTAATGCCTGTGTCTCCTCCTAAGCACTGCCAAGCAACTCACACAGCCACTAGAACATAGTGAATACTCAGTGACTAATCGTCTGCTTTTTTCTCTCAAGTGTTGACTAAGCCAATCAAATCATCTATAGCAACAATAGTATAAACATAAGACAATGGGTATCTTACGATACAGAAGTAATTCTCATGATAAAAGGAAGATATGAGAACAGTATAATTTTTCAATGTTGGCCTTTAGTGACATTATTTTAACTTTGTTGCTAAATCAGTTCCACGGCTCCAGTGACTAGAGGTTTACCATGCAGCCAAAAAAGCTGTCGGGGTAGCCTGGGAGGCCTTCAGAAAGCCGATTGTCATTTACGACCTAGCCCCAATTTCTCTCCTCTGAAGAGAAGAAAATGCCAATACCACTTTAATGCTGTCAAAAGTCCCTCGCTCAGCTTCTTAGTTATACCAGTCGATATTATTGTTGGAATTCATTACTTCTCAAGTGTCCCCTATTTAATCTATTTCACATTCATAAGGAGTATGTAATCCAAAACCAGCACAGACTCAATTATACTCATTACTTGATCTTAAAAGTAATTCCCTAACATATGGAAGAAGGAACATTTTGGGAAAATGTCAATGGGTCTGGAGCATCAGAGTGACAACGTTCCCAATGCTGGATATTCATCCAAACATATTTAATCCCCTTCATTATAAAAATTACAAGAGAAATTTCTTAAGAACCATCTTACTAGCAGAATTCTAGGTATTTCCTGTTCCCAAGGGCAGAGAAATATTGCAAAATCGACATTTTTTAATGACATTTCAGTACTGTCTCTCTTGGCTGAAAACAGAAAAAGCAAGAGACACATAAAAATGAAAAAGGGAAAAAAAGGTTAATTAAAAAGTTTCAGCCCTGTTTAAGGGTAATTTAGCTAATTTTTATGTTAAACCTTTAAGCCAATTTGTATTTTATCCAAACAAGCTTGCCCATTTGTGGTGATAACATCATGAATAACTGAAAATAAACACATATGCCTCCTCTAAGTCTAATTCTTCCATGATAACTACAGTAAGAAATGAATATTACCATTTCAGTATAAAGACTAAGCACCACTTGGTTGAATTGTTTGGCTATTTGTACATTGTTACTACTCATTTGGAACACAGTCTTAGATTAGCTCATTTAAACTGGTGGCAAAATCTAATGTTTTATTAAAGTCTGTGAAATGAATTCATGTTGAATATGATCCTTTGGTCTGAAAACTAAGTATCAAGCCAGCATAAACTTCAATTCTTCTGGCAGGAAAGTTAAGAATTTGTCTCAATTTCAGACTATCCACTGCCCCCAATCCCTGCCCTACAACACACAACACATGCGCGAGCGCGCGTGCACACACACACACACACACACACACACACACACACACACACACCCCTTTCCTCCATCATATTACCCAGAAGGCTACTATAAGAAGACTGCACTGAGCCTTGGTCTGTTTCAAATCTTTTCTCCTTTCCCCCATGCAGCTCTGTAACAAGGTGGTGCTGCCCCCTGCAGGCTACATTCCCTGAGCTTTCAGCTGGCTCTGGCTTTAGCCAAGGACAGGCAATTCATGGGAAGATTGGAGAGCAGGAGAAAAGGAAAAGCCTGGGCATTTCTACCTCTTTTTCTGCCTCAGGTTGCGTCTCTCACGTGGTTTCATGGCAAGAAAAGTCAGTTGCAGTTTTAAATTCCACTACATGACTCCAGTGACCAGGATCCAATAAAAATCATATTGCAACTCACAAATGTATCAACACTTGTATACTTCATACTTACACAATGTTGTATGTCAATTATACCTCAATTTAAAAAAGAACTCTCCCTTTATCTCTCTTGTTATAGTTTCTTTTGCTGCTGATTTCTGGCTTGCCACTCTATCTCCTATTTGGTTTCTCAAATCTTCCATCTTATCTATACCTAATTCACCCTATTAAATTCCTACTATTTTAAATGTTTATTTACTGAGAGAGAGAGAGAGAGAGAGAGAGAGAGAGAGAGAGAGCGCACAAGCAGGGGAGGGGCACAGAGAGAGGGAGACAGAAAATCCCAAGCAGGCTTTGCACTGTCAGTGCAGAGACCAGTGCAGGGCTGGATCTCATGGACCATGAGATCATGACTTGAGCCGAAATCAAGAGTTCAGATGCTCAACTGACTGAATCACCCAGGCTCCCCAAATTCCTACCATTTTAAATAGCTTTAGTGGTTTGTATTTTCCTGGTTGAATATTCACTAATGGCAACAGCTTAAATTAAGTTGACAGGGATTATAACCCACTGTTTTCTATCATCCTTCACAAAGGTGTCATAGAAACCAAAACTCTGGGGTTAAGAAGAGAGGAGAGGAGAGGAGAGGAGAGGAGAGGAGAGGAGAGGAGAGGAGAGGAGAGGAGAGGAGAGGAGAGGAGAGGAGAGGAGAGGAGAGGAGAGGGAAGGGAAAGAGAGAAAAAAAGGAAAGAAAGGAGACAGGAAGGAAAAACTGAAGAGGAGAAAAGAGAGAACTTTCTTCCCATGTGCCTCCATAGAGTTCAGTATTGTTCTCTGGAGAGATGGCTATCTGGGTCTTTTTGTTTCTTCATCACTTCCTCCAAAATGGAAACAAGTCTGTCTGATACTGGCTATAACATCCCCTACCTCCACTGCAGATTTTCTTTGTTCCTCCGACAATCAGAGCAATCCAGTCCCCAACACAGTCCCCACAAAGTGTCCCTTCTCATAGCAATAACAGCAACATGGCTGGCTGATTCATCTGAGACTCTGTGTTGGAAGCCATCCCTGCTTTGCCTCTTCTCATGAGGAGGAACCTGAAGTAGTCAAGAATCTTCCAGGGACTTCAAGGAAAGTTCAACTGCATAAAGGTGCAGCATGATACTCTGGGAAGTACTACTGGCAATGCTACCTCTAAGAACTCCAACGTGCCTGCCAAGAGAGCTGCATCCTTTCTGTCTGCAGGGTACAAGACCGTTCCTCCCTAACTCTGCATCTCACTATCCATCTGGGCTCTGAGGAATTTCTGCCAACCAGAATCTTCAAAACTCCCTTGAACAGCCAGTTCTTTGGTACTCTATTAATAATTGGAATTGCAAACAGTCCCCTGAACCAAATGGAAGTAGGTGACCCTCACCTCTGCTCCCCCACTTCCCTGCTTAATCCTGCCAACTCTTACTCCCCACCAGCCCCCCCACACACACCAAAATGAAAATGACAAGAGATATCAAGAGATGTAAAAGTTCCTAGTAGCAATAAGTAATTGAGGAGAAGGGGAACATTATGAGGTTATTTAAGACCCAGTCTCTGACCTCCATGTATTGCTGCCTACCAAGAAAGATGAAAATATAAATATGACTGATAAATGCCAGTACTGTTCTATGTCCGGAATTCCTTGGGCCAACATGGAAGAGAGAAGCCCGGTCAACTGGGGAGTCAGGGAGGTTGGGTGTATAAATGTTTACAAATGTTACATCCTCTTGTTGGATTGACCACTTTATCACTATGTAAGGCCCTTCTTTCTGTCTTTTGTTACAGTCTGTTTTAAAGTCTATTTTGTGTGAGATGCACATTGCTATCCTAGCTTTCCCTTCATTTCCATTTTCAGGGCCTATCTTTTTTCATCATTTCACTTTCAGTCGGTGAGTGTCCTAGGTTTGAAGTGAGTATCTTGTAGACAGCAGGTAGGAAGATCTTGTTGTTGTCTTTTAAAATTAACCCAGCCACCCTATGTATTTTGATTAGAGTATTTAGTGGTTCATTTAAAGTAATTATTGAAGGCAATTTTATTCATTCATTCATTCATTCATTCATTCATTCATTCATTGCCATTTTATTCATTGCTTTCTGGCTATTCCGTAGTTTCTCTGTTTTCTTTCCCTCTCTTCCCTTATGGTTTCATTGTTGTATTTAGTGTTATGTTTAGATTACTTTCTCTTTTTCTTCTGTGCATTTACTCTGAGTTTTTAGGAAGTTAATTTTGAACACATTCCAAAGCTTTTATTTTTACTCCCCCAACCATGTTTTATATTTTTGACGGAAAGTGTTTCATCTTTCAAGTATCCCTTAACTAATTATATTTTAAATTAATTTTACTACTTTTGTCCTTTACCCTTCATACTTGCTTTATAAGTGACTGATTCACTACCTTTATTATTTATTTACCTTTCCTGGTGAGATTTTCTTATGTTTTCTTTTTTTAAAAATTTTTTTCAACGTTTTTATTTATTTTTGGGACAGAGAGAGACAGAGAATGAACGGGGGAGGGGCAGAGAGAGAGGGAGACACAGAATTGGAAACAGGCTCCAGGCTCTGAGCCATCAGCCCAGAGCCTGACGCGGGGCTCGAACTCACGGACCGCAAGATCGTGACCTGGCTGAAGTCGGATGCTTAACCGACTGCGCCACCCAGGCGCCCCTTATGTTTTCTTATTAGTAGAAACTTCTTTTTTTTTTTTTTTTGGCTTAGAAAAGTCCCTTTAATATTTCTTGTATGGTTGATTTAGTGATATTGAACTCCTTTATCTTTTATTTATCTGGAAAATTTCTCATCTCTGTTGATTCTGAATGATAACCTTGCTGGGTAAAGAATTCTTAGTTGGCAGTTCTTTCCTTTCAATACTTTGAATAGGTCATGCCACTCTCTTCTGTCCTGTAAAGTTCCTCCTCACAAATCTTGTAGCTTTATGGGATTTCTCTTATAGAGAATAAATTGCTTTTCCCTTGCTACTTTTAAGATTCTCTTCATCCTTGACTTTTACCATTTTAATTATATATCAGTGCATTTGTCTTTGGGTTCATCTTACTTGGGACTATCTGGGTCTCCTGGTCCTGAATGTCTGTTTCCTTTTGCAGATTAGGAAAGTTTTCAGCCATTATTTCTTCAAATATTGTTTTTCCTCTTTTCTCTTTCTGGGACCCCTATCATACAAATGCTATTCTGCTTGATGTTGTCTCAGAGATCCCTTAAGGTATCTCACTTCTTTTAATTCTTTTTTTTTTTTCATTTTACTGCTCTGTCTGGATGTTTTCCATTGCCTTGTCTTTCAGCTTGCTGATTTGTGCTTCTATTTAATCCATTCTGCCATTGAACCATCTTTAGTTTATTTTTCAGCTTTGTTATAACTTCTGTATGGTACTTTATTATATTTTCTCTCTGTTGAAGTTCTTACTGTATTTGTCCATTCTTCTCCAAAGATTGCTGAACTTTCTTATGACCATGACTTTGAAGTCTTTGTTGGGTAGGTTGCTTATCTCTACTTCATTAAGGTCCTTTAGGGGGATTTGTCTTATTCTTTGGTTTTTAACATATTCCTCTGTCTCCTCATTTTGTTCCTCTTTCTGTGTTTATCTATACATATGAGGTTAAATGGCCACCTTCCTCTCTTGAAGAAGTGGTCTTGTATAAGAGCTGTAGCCAATGGCCCAGAAGTGCAATCTCCCCTGGTCACCTCTTTATATGTACCCCTCATGTGACTGCATGTGCCTGCCAGCTCTTATAGGGTCATGTCTACTGCATGGGAAGGTTTAGGTCTGGTATAGCTTGGCCACTGAGGGTAGAACAGGGTTCAAGCCACTTGCCATCTTGGCTGCAGCTCAGTTTCTGTGCAGATTGAGTGGGACTCATTTTCATTTTCTGTATGTGTTGGGTGGGGCTCAGGATGTGTACCCAGTCTAGTCGTGTGTTGACTGCTATGTGGAAAGGGCAGGGCTGGTGGTATTTACCTGTCCTGGTTGTGGGGCACTCATCCAGTTTTAGCTTTGCTGCTGCCTGGGGTGGTTGGGGCTCAGGATGCTTGCCTGTCCCCATTGCAGTTCAGTCTCTGTGTTGGTGGGGTGGGGCTCTGAGCTTGCATGGCCCTATTGTGGGGTAAGTGGGGTGCATAAATCTTGGGGCACTTGCCCATCCTGGTTATAGTGTAGGGTGGGGAGAGCATGCCCTCTGGTGCTAGCAGGTCAGAGGGAGGGCACCAAACATGGTGCCTATGGGCTTGGTCACCAGCAAATTAGGATGAGATTATAAAAATGGCCTCTGATAGTGCTTTCTCACTGGATAAAATCCCTGCAGTTCCCTACCTCTCTAGCAGTTGGCTTAAAAATAGTAAGTGAGTCTTCCTTGCCTATGATCTAGATGCTTTTAAATCTGTTGCTTTTTCCCTTGTTCTCAGGGTAAGTCAATTTTCTCTTAAGCCCTTTAAGAGTGGGATCTCTGTTCCCTATACATCTATGATTCTCCTGTTTTAATCTCTATTGATTTGCAAAAATAGACATTTCAAAGGGGTTATCTTTCCAGTGCTGGGTCCCCGGGTAAGAGTACCTGATATGGGGCACAATCCCTTCACTCCTCAAGGATGAGTTCCATATTTTTGGAATCACTTCTGATTGTGGGATTACCACATCTGTATTAGGGCCCTGGGGAGGCTGTGTCTTTGTGGGGCACCAACATAGGGAGGGTAGGTACCCATTTATATAAAGCAGATATTAAAAGAAATAAAATGAGAAATAAAAAATAATACAACAATAGCAGGGTACTTTAATACCACACTAACATAAATAGATAGATTATTCAGACAGAAAATCAATAAGGAAGCATCAGCCCTAAATGACACATTAAACCACATGGATTTAATAGATACATACAGAACACTGCATCCATAGACAGAAGAATACACATTCTTTTCCAGTGCACATGAAACATTCTCCAGCATAGATCAAATATTATGCCATAAAACAAGTCTCAATAAGTTCAAAAAGACTGAAATCATATCAAGCATCTTTTTTGACCACAAGAGTGTGAAACAGAAATCAAATAAAAGAAGAAAACTGGATGGCACAAAAACAGACACATAGACCAATGGAATAGAATAGAAACCCCAGAACTAGACCCACAAACATATGGCCAACTCATCTTTGACAAAGCAGGAAAGAACATCCAATGGAAAAAAGACAGTCTCTTTAACAAATGGTGCTGGGAGAACTGGACAGCAACATGCAGAAGGTTGAAACTAGACCACTTTCTCACACCATTCACAAAAATAAACTCAAAATGGATAAAGGACCTGAATGTGAGACAGGAAACCATCAAAACCTTAGAGAAGAAAGCAGGAAAAGACCTCTCTGACCTCAGCCATAGCAATCTCTTACTCGACACATCCCCAAAGGCAAGGGAATTAAAAGCAAAAGTGAATTACTGGGACCTTATGAAGATAAAAAGCTTCTGCACAGCAAAGGAAACAACCAACAAAACTAAAAGGCAACCAACGGAATGGGAAAAGATATTTGCAAATGACATATCGGACAAAGGGCTAGTATCCAAAATCTATAAAGAGCTCACCAAACTCCACACCCGAAAAACAAATAACCCGGTGAAGAAATGGGCAGAAAACATGAATAGACACTTCTCTAAAGAAGACATCCAGACGGGCAACAGGCACATGAAAAGATGTTCAGCGTCGCTCCTTATCAGGGAAATACAAATCAAAACCACACTCAGGTATCACCTCACGCCAGTCAGAGTGGCCAAAATGAAGAAATCAGGAGACTATAGATGCTGGAGAGGATGTGGAGAAACGGGAACCCTCTTGCACTGTTGGTGGGAATGCAAATTGGTGCAGCCGCTCTGGAAAGCAGTGTGGAGGTTCCTCAGAAAATTAAAAATAGACCTACCCTATGACCCAGCAATAGCACTGCTAGGAATTTATCCAAGGGATACAGGAGTACTGATGCATCGGGGCACTTGTATGTACCCCAATGTTCATAGCAGCACTCTCAACAATAGCCAAATTATGGAAAGAGCCTAAATGTCCATCAACTGATGAATGGATAAAGAAATTGTGGTTTATATACACAATGGAATACTACGTGGCAATGAGAAAAAATGAAATATGGCCTTTTGTAGCAATGTGGATGGAACTGGAGAGTGTGATGCTAAGTGAAATAAGCCATACAGAGAAAGACAGATACCATATGGTTTCACTCTTATGTGGATCCTGAGAAACTTAACAGGAACCCATGGGGGAGGGCAAGGGAAAAAAAAAGAGGTTAGAGTGGGAGAGAGCCAAAGCATAAGATACTGTTAAAAACTGAGAACAAACTGAGGGTTGATGGGGTGTGGGAGGGAGGAGAGCGTGGGTGATGGGTATTGAGGAGGGCACCTTTTGGGATGAGCACTGAATGTTGTATGGAAACCAATTTGACAATAAATTTCATATATTAAAAAAAAGAAGAAGAAAACTGGAAAAAACACAAATACAAAGAAACTAAATAAATTGCTATTAAACAATCAATGAATCAATGAAGAAATCAGAGAAAAATTAAAAAGTACCTTGAGGGGTGCCCGGGTGACTCAATTGGTTGAGCAGCATCTAACTCTTGATTTTAGTGCAGGTCATGATCTCATGGTTTGTGAGTCAAGCCCCGCGTTGTCTCAATACAGTGAGGATCCTGCATGGGATTTTCTCTCTCCCTCTTTCTCTGCCCCTCCCTGAACGTGCACTCTCTCTCAATATAAATAAACTTAAAAAATAAATTAAATTAACAATACCCTGAGTAAAATTAAAATGGAAATACAAAGTTCCAAATATCTTTGAGATGCAGCAAAAGCAGTTCTAAGAAGAAAATCCATAATAACACAGGCCAACTTCCAGAAACAAAAACCTCAAATAAGTAATTTAACTTTGCATTTAAAGGGTTTACAAAAAAAATCAAAGCCTAAAGTTAGTAAAAAGAAGGAAACACAAAGATCAAGGAAGAAATAAATGAAACAGAGTCTAAAAAGACAGGGGAAAAGGGGCACCTGGGTGGCTCAGTCGGTTAAGCATCCGACTTCTGCTCAGGTCATGATCTCGCAGTTTGTGACTTCGAGCCCCACGTCGGCCTCTGTGCTGACAACTCAGAGCCTGGAGCCTGCTTTGGATTCTGTGTCTCCCTCTCTCTCTGCCCCTCTCCTGCTCATGCTCTGTCTCTCTCTGTCTCAAAAATAAATCAAACATTAAAAATATTTTTTTAAGACAATGGAAAAGATCATTGAAACTAAGAGCTGTTTCTTTGAAAAATAAAACTTTACCCAGGCTCATCAAGAAAAAGAGAGCCAAAATAAATAAAATCAGAAAGAGGAGAAATTACCATTGATACCACAAGAAAAAAAATGTAAGAGACTACTGTAAACAATTATACTCCAACAATTAGACAGCTTAGAAGAAATGAATAAATTCCAAAAAAATATAATCTTCCATGACTGAATAATGAAGAAACAGAAAATCTGAATAGGCCAATTACTATTAATGAAAGAATCAGTAATCTAAAAACTTCCAACAAACGAATGTCCAACTCCTTTCACATGTGAATTCAACAGACATTTAAAGAAGAGTTGGTAACTATTCTCCTAAAATTATTCCAAAAAATTGAAGAGTAAGCAACACTTTCGAATTCATTTTCTGAGGCCAGCATTATGCTGATACCAAAACCAGACAAAAACACTAACAAAAAAGGAAAATTAAAAGCTAATATCCTTAATGAACATAATGTAAAAACCCTCAACAAAAGATTATCAAACCACATTCAATATTAAATTAAAAGGATCATACAACTTGACCAAGTGAGATTCATTTTAGGAATGCAAGACAGTTTAACATTTGTAAACCAACAACATGATACAGCACATTAAACAAAACAAAGCATAAAAATCATATAATTATTTCAACATATGAATAACAAGCATTTGACAAAATTCAACATTCATTTATGATAAAAACATCTCAACAAAGTGGGTACAAAGAAATGTACCTAAACATAATAGAGGCCATATATGAAAAATCAACAGCTAACATCATATTCATTGGTGAAAAACATAAAGCTTTTCTTCTAAGATCAGGAACAAGACCAGAATGCTCACTTCTACCTTTTTTGTTCAATATAGTATTGAAAATCCTATACAGAGCAATTAGATAAGAAAAAGAAATAAAAGGTATCCAAACTGGAAAGGAAGAAGTAAAACTGTCACTATTTGCAGATGACATGATGTTATATAGAGAAAATCCTAAAGATTCTACCAAAAAATGTTAGAACTAATATATAGAGAAAATCCTAAAGATTCTACCAAAAAATGTTAGAACTAATACATGAATTCAGTAAAGTTGGAGGATACAAATTTAATATACACATTGGTTGCATTTCTATATGCTAATTACAATCAACCAGAAAGAGAAATTAAGAAAATAATGCCATTTACAGTTGCACTTAAAAAGAATAAAATGTCTAGGAATAAATTTAATTAAAGAGGTGAAAGACCTATATGTGGAAAACTCTAAGACACTGGTGAAAGAAATTGAAGATTACACAAATAAATGAAAGATACACTGTGCTTATGGATTGGAAGAAATAATATTATTAAAATGTCCATACTACCCAAAGGACCTATAGACTCAATGCAATCCCTATCCAAATAGTAATGGCATTTTTCACAAAACTAGAACAAAATAACCTCAGATTTGCATGGAATCACACAAGACCCTGAATAGCCAAAGTAATCTTGAAAAAGAAGAAGGTTGGAGGCATCACAATCCCAGATTTAAAGATATACTACAAAGATATAGTAGTCAAACAGTTTGCCATGAGCACAAAAAGAGACATGTAGATCAATGGGGAAAAAAATAGAGTGCCCAGAAATATATATGCTTCTTTCTAAGGTCAATTAATCTATGACAAAGGAGGCAAGAATATTCAATGGGGAAAAGATAGTCTCAATAAATGGTGCTGGGAAAACTGGATATATACAAAAGAATGAAACTAGACCACTTTCTTACTCTATACACAAAAATTCCTAAGTCTGAATAGACTTAAGAATTAAATGTAAGACCTGCCATTAAATTGTTGGAATAAAACATAGTATACATGCTCTTTGACAGTAGTCTTATCAATATCTTTTTGGATCTGTTCCCCAGGGAAGGGCAACAAAAACAAAACTAAACAAATGAAGCTACATCAAACTAAAAAGCTTCTACAAAGCAAAGGAAACCATCCAAAAAAATGAAAGACAATGATATATTTGATAAGGGGTTAACATCCAAAAAATACAAAGAACTCATACAACTCAATAACAACAACAGAAAAAAAAGTAACCCAATAAAAAATATGTGGAAGACCTGAATAGACATTTTCCAAAAATGACATAAAAAATGGCCAACAAGCACATGAAAAGGTATCCAACATCATCAGGGAAATGCAAATCAAAACCACAGTGAGATATCACTTCATAATTATCAGAATGGTTATTTAAAAAATATAAGAAATAACGGTCAGCAAGGCTGGGGAAAAAAAGGGAACCCTCGTACACTGACAGTGGGAATGTATTGGTGCAGCCACCATGGGAAACAGTATGAAGGTTCCTCAAAAAAATTAAAAGAAAACTACCATACAACCCAGCAATTTTACCCCTGGGTATTTATCTGAAGAAAATAAAAACACTAATTCAAAAAAATATACATACCCCTGTGTTGACTGCAGCAGTATTTACAATAGCAAGATACGGAAGCAATCTCAGTGCATTGAAAGATGAATAGATGAAGATGTCACACACACACACACACACACACACACACACACACACACACACCACACTGCACACACCAGAACATTACTCAGCCATAAAAACATAAAATCTTGCCATTTGTGACAACATGGACAAATACACAGAGTATTATGCTAAGTGAAATAAATAAGACAAAGAAACACAAATACCTTATGATTTTACTTGTATCTGGAACCTAAAATCCAAAAATAGAGTCACAGATACAGAGGGGAGGTGGGCAGAAGGATGGGTAAAATAAATAAAGGAGATTAAGAGGTACAAATTTCCAGTTAGAATAAATAAGCCATGGGGATGTACTGTACAGCATAGGGAATACAGTTAATAATATTATAATGACTTTGTACGGTGACAAATGGTAACTAGACCTTTCTTTTAATTCTTTTTTTTAAGTTTATTTATTTAGAGAGACAGAGTCAGAGACAGAGAGAGGGGCAGAGAGAGGGACAGAGAGAGGGACAGAGAGAGAGGAAGAAAGAGAATCCCAAGCAGGCTCTGAACTGTCAGCACTAAAGCCGATGCAGGCCTCAAACTCACAAACCGTGAGATCATGACCTGAGCCAAAACCAAGAGTAGGACACTTAACCAACTAAGCCACCGAGGTGCTCCAGTAACTAGACTTTTTGAAGTAATCACTTCATAATGTATAAAAATATCAAATCAGTATGTTGTACACCTGAAACTAACATAATATTGTATGACAATTATAGTTCAATAAAAAATCGTTTTTGCTATAAAAAAAAGAGCATTCTGATATTCACTTAAAAAATCTTATTTACTTTAGCCATAGGGATTAAAAGAATTCAATTACTCTTTTATGTTTCTCAGTTCCCTTTTGGGTTTTCCTTGTCATTATTTGTGATTATTTTTCATAAGACCTGAACTCTATGGAAAGAATCTAAGTACATTTACTGTGCACAAATGTTCTTACTGTCAAAATTTCTTGCTGTGAGAAGTACTACAAAGTGGAAGGATCTGGTTAAAGAGAAATTAATTCTGGATTCATGGGGCTAATTATATATTTGTATTTTGAAAGGCTTTAATGAAATGCTCTGATTTCCTTTATTCTGGTGGGGTTTCCACTATTTTTTTAATAAAGGTATCAATATTTATAACTAACTCCTGGCTGTTAAATATAATGGCATGGACATCAGGTCTTGTATATCAAGTTGGTCCTAGTTTTTGAGAAGTCAGTTAATTATGAGATTTAGCACTCCCAAACTACTACCTGCTCTGATCCAATGAATTCTTTTTTGTTATTATTGTTCCCACTGATGCTGTAAAATTCCAATGAAAGCATAATCTTTAACAAACACATAGCTAGAATGCTTTATTCCTTAGCTGCATGAACATTTAGCTTATGAAAAAGAATGATACTCATAGTAATGTGAGGAACTTCCGGAGGGGTCTCTATGAGCCTAGATTTCCATATTAGTCCTTTTTTGGGGGGGAAAAACAAGTCTCGGGTGCATACTTGAAATGTTTTCAATCTGCAGCTTCACATGCCAAGCTAAATCCGCTTTATACTTCCCTGGTCAAATCTCTGAGATTTGTAAGGACAGTAGCCTTTTTCAACCGGTCAGCCCCTTCATGGAGTCAGATGTTCTTATCCTAAGCTCTAAGTCAGTTCACTTGTACAAAACTGGCCACCTAAACTGTGGACAGCTTTCTGTCTGGTGGGTTCATGTGGGCTCAATCTCCATCATATAAGTTTAAACTGGGGTGTTTGAAAAATCATGCAAGGGTCTTTTCTGGAAAACCAAGTCCACTTCTCATATTTAAGACCTGTACTACTAAAATTCTTAGGAAAGTTAAAGATAAAAACTAAGTAAAACAGTTGCAATTATTTGTAGTAGCAGCATTTCATTTTGAGTGGGAAAAATAAACAGATTTCTATTAAGTAATGGCACAACTGAGAAAACATAGTATGTAGGGGAGAAGGAACACAGAGCAGATAGATCTCAAAGCCCAGACTTCCCCCAGATACCAGCAGAAATTCTGTGCCCATGTTCTGGAAAGTCTATGTCCTTCCCTGGAAATGCAAAGAACTGTTGAAATGACACACTAAGAATGATCTTCGGTTGAAGATGGGATGAATAGCATGCAAGTGCACACCTTTGGCTTAAATTTGATTGAGTGCAACTACAGCTTTTTACTGAATAAGAGAGAGGAGTCTTCCTCTTTTTAGTGATGGAGAGTGTGATGGCTCATCAGGGCTGGAGAAAGTCCATGGCAGAAAACACAGCAGCACTCACACTCCAGACTACATTGAAAACCACAAGTCAGGTCCCATAAGAGCAATGTTTTGGAAGGATAGTTGCCATCTTGTTAGTTAACCAATATTTTGTTTTTATTCATGCTGATTTTTAAAGCAAACTTCCTACTTTACTCTTAATTCTTCTGCTTATTGATCTTCACGAGTATTTCTGTAAATAACAGTTTTTCTGTAAACAACAGTTACTTGCATAGTCCTGGGCTGTGTCTATTAGACAAAGATTGTAAGTAAAGGAAACAAGTACAAAAGTTCTATGAGATCCTTGCTCCTTTGGCTCTTCTGACAACTGTGCATATCTTCAAATAGCTTTCCCAGGCACATGGCTCTGAACTCAGTTTAAACTCAATAAAAGTTTCTGGAACCTCTGCTGAAATTAAGGACCCACTCTGCCCTTTTCGAACTGTCAGCATTACAATTTTTTGGAAAGAGGATTATATTACTTTCCAGGCATTAAAGCTTCCCATTATTACAGACCAACATTTCTGGTGTAGACTAACAAATACTAGAATTACCCTTCAGCTCCCCGTGTAGGTTCAGGTTTGAACATTGTACGTTGTTCAATGCAGCTTACAATTTGCAGCAGCTTACAATTTGTAGGCAGTAGAAATGACACCGCTGAGAGAAGTGACCATAGACCACAAACAAAACAGTAAATTATTTCTCCAGACGCAGCTTCTGAATTTTCAAGTTTTAAATGAGTCACTCACCAAGGTTGTAAGGTTTATTACAACTGCAGAGGCTTCATTATTAATATGTAATCACAAAATTTATTATCTCTATCAAACCTATAGTTTCCTCCAGATGACCCTGAATCACAGTTTCAAATGCGTGTGGGCTTTCTGCCACATGAACTATGGCATTTACCGAGCCAATCTCTATCCTATACCAGGGAAGGGAGGGGAATTGAAATAGAGATGAAAAAGCCATCAAAATGTCAAACTGAAAATATACTGGCCAGAGTGAAAAGCATTCGGGTAGAATATTTCTAGCTATATGGTAAAGATCAGTTCAGTATGTCAGATATCTACAGAGTAGTTCAGGGCTAAAAACTATGGGTAGAAATTCAGGGCCAAGAAGTGTCTATTTATAAATAACGTGAGCACTTAATTACACTTAGAAAACTTGGGGCCAACTGTAAAATGAGCTAGCTTAATCTTGAGTAAAACTGAATGGATATTTTAGGGAAAAAATGAACAAAGCTGTCCCTACTAAGTCACTACCTATAAACATATACACTGAACATTCAGAAGTCTTTGCACAGCAATATCACCAAACATATACTTATTTCCATTCTGACATAAAGAATTTAACAAAATTCCAACTGACATGACATTCGTGACTTGGGACTCAAATTTGTTTCCTACTATGTAAGCCCAGAGATGACTCTAGTATTAAATAAGTAGCTTAGACCTGGAGTTCTAGAAGTGTGATCCAAGGTCTTGAAGCATCAGCATAACTGGGAACTAGTTAGAAATGCATACTCTAGGGCCCCACACTGGACCACTGTAGCAGAAGCTCTGGGGTTGGGCTCCACAATCTGTGTTACCAGACTGTTAGAAGGCTGCAAAGTAAGGGTGCTTCAACCTCTATTCTCTTCTCTGAAACTGACTGAAAAGAACAGTAAGGAACAAAAAGGAGGAAATTCCATCTTAAATGATAATAGCTACTACAATACCAAACCAAAAACTATGAGGAATATAGTAAGATTTGAATTCAATTAAGCATAATAGATGCATACCTTAACAGACCTCAGGCAGGGCATGGAATTCTACAAAGGAAGGAGACACAGCCCTAAGGCACCTGACCAGTGATTTCTTATTTGAAATAGCAAGTTGTGGAGAGTGACAGGTGAGACAAAATAAAGAATGAGGTAGACACACAGTCTTTGCACCTAGTAGGCTGGCAATATAGCAAAGAGATAGGGGTTGACAATCAGTTGCTATTTGAGTTGCTATTCAAAACTGGCAAAGTAAAATTAATAAATTTTATAGGAATTCAAATTAAAACAAATGAAATTTACACAAAATCCCACTTGCTTGACTGCAAGATAAACAAACTAAATGAGCACATCCCTAAGAGAAGTACACAAAACTCTGTCCCTTAGCAGAAATTTTAGAAAGAGAACTGAAGCAGCATAAATATAATAAAGCTACCTTCTGCCCCAGCTTACTCCCCTAGCCATTTGTCAGACTGCTGTTCAGCAAATAGTCCTAAAAGAATGGCCCCATTTAAAGATGAGAACAATATCACAAAGAAACCAGCATAAAACCAACAGATGTAGATATAGCAAGAAAAATTTAAAAATATATTTAAAAAGCACACAAAAAATCAGACATAGCAATTATAGAAATAGAGATCATCCCCCCAATAGTTTTCTGTGATATTAAAAAAAAATAAAGAAAACAAAGTCTTTTTGAAAAAAAAGTATCTAGAACAAGAAAGAATAGTTCCAAATAGAAAAGATAAGCCAAGAGAAGGATACTAAAAGTGAGCTGGAAGAATTCAACAAGGAAATAGAAGAAATAAATGTGACTTTCAGGCATAAAGTCCATTTTTGAAGAGAAATTTTTATAATGGATACCACCAAAAATACAGACTGGTCAGACTTCAGAAAATTAAATAAAATGAATAGTACAAGAATAAAGAATTACAAAGCATTAGAGAAAATTATTAAAGAGCCATTAAAAGGGATATGGAAGACAAATACGTTCCCACATGTACATAAATGATATTCTCCGTGAAGAAAACAAAACAAATTGCAAACAAAATTTAAAGTTATATTAGAAGAAAACATTCCCAAGTCATGTTAATAAAGAATGAAATTCGAATTTAGGGCAAAATGTGTGAAATTAGTCTAAGACAAGGATTACATTATGAAGAAGTATATACTCTATAATGAAGATCTAATTATCCTGAACCTCTAAGCACTAAATAATGTATTAAAAAACACATAAAGCAAAATCTTATAAAAATGCAAGAAGTGTACATAAATGAACAGTAATAGAAAATACATCCACAATTTTTGACAGATGGTATAAATTAAAAATAAGTATCAATAAAAATAACTAAAAACCGTAATTAATAATGTTAATGTGATATACATATGTACACATAAATAAAAATTTTAAAAAGCAATACTTAGGGTTACAAGGAAAATATACTAAAGTTGGCAGTTTAATAGCCCCTAAATAAAGTCTCAAGTTCTCCAAAGTGAAATAGCATAGCCAATATTTTCTAACCAAAATGTCATGACATTAGAAACGCATAATAAAAACTAATCAATATGTTGTACACCTATACCTTATACAATATATATTTATATTTCAATAAAATAATAAAACTAAAGTTAACACATCCATAAATGCTACATTCTCCAACAACTCTTGAGTCAAACAGGAAATCAAAACAGAAAAAGCCAGATAAGGAGACTGAGACCTTGAGGATTCTTGGTTCCATTTCCCAGGAAAGGCCACCAGGTAAAATCCTTTAGAAATAGTTTCAAAAAGAAAATAAGGAAACAAATAAGATTAGAAATAATAACATTCATATATAAAATTAATTCCTGTCCTATAATAGTAACGGACTTGAAGATACAGGAAAATTTCATTTTCAAAAGCAAGTTTGTCAGGGCCTAACCAGCAAAATAGAATTCTGACATAATTAAATACAGAGAATAGAAGAACTAGTTGTGAAGGTTTTAGAAGAGCTGAAAGAGCAACACGGGAAGGGTTGCCAAAACATCAGTAATAGCACAAAGCTGCTAATGTTCCTAGGCTGGAATGACAAGGGGAGGGGATGGCATGTTTGGAGTCCAGGACCTGCACCCCCACAGAAAGAGGAACTCTGATAGGACTGCCTGTTGGAAGCTGAGAATATAGAAGGAGCTAGAGTCACAGAAGAAACTCAACCAGAGAAACCACCAGGAACATATGGGTGGGAATAGCTACTCTAGCTTTTTCCCTGCTTCTTCCTTCTGCTATCTTTCCTATGCCTTTCACTCGCCAAACTTAAATGGAAGTCAAATGTCAAGCATTCATGGGAATGTAATGTACATGGTGTCCTACCCCATAAATGCAAATTCAGCATAAGGGAGAGAAATGGATCTGAAGGCAATAGACAAAAAACTAAGCACAGCAACCAAAACAAAAAGAAGATTAGGAGAAAAAGTGAAAATTAGCTCTATTTCCAATACTTCACTTAGAGGCCCTCAATAAGAAATATGTTTGTTATAGGCAAAGCATGTGATTATTTAGTTATTTTTAAATTTGGAAAAGGCACATTATATAAAAATGAAAAATAATAAGAAATGAGTTTCTCTGTCACCCCATACTTGCAGTATCTCTCCACAGAGGTGTCAACTGTTAATTATTGTGTGCATACTTATGGGAAATTTCCACACACATACATGAATATTTTTAACTGTCCTCAAGCACAATATACATATTATTTTTCCTCTGGTTTCATTTTCACTTAACAATATACATTGGAAAGCTTGTCACAATTCATTTTTCAAAGTCTCCATTTGATGAATAAATGGGCTGTTTCCAGGTTTTTGTTGTTATGAACAATACAGTATAAGGGTGAGGGAATGCTGATAAAACTGCTTAGCTTTTGTCTTTACATGTCTGGTATCTGAATGGATTCAGTTAGCATGTGTTGGGCCAGAGGCAATACAGCTAAAAGTAGAACATAAGTGGGACATGGGATTTAAAACTAAGTCACTGAAACATGGAACTCATTTCATATATATCTCACAATCAATGTTACTTGTGATTCATACCCATATGTATGGGAGTGTTTTGAAGGACATGCAGATGTAACCAATATGTGCATCTTTATACCCAAGGCAATTACACATACCAATGCTTTTATGCTCCCAAAACTAAATAAAACCTGATCCTCTCTGTTTGGTCCAGGCCAAAGCACTTGCCTCTAAAAACTTTCAGGTTTTTGAGATAGTTTGGCTGGATGACCTTGGACAAGGCCTTAACCTCTGTGGTTCTTAGTTTTCTCATTATTAAAACAAGGGTGTCTATCCCACTCCTAAAATTTCAACAATTCTGCTTTGCTCAGCTCTCACTGTTATTGCTCAGCTCTCACTGTTGTAAAGGAAAAATGAAATGCCCTCTTCTCTCTCTCTCTCTTTCTTTTTATTAATGAGTTAAGTTTTAAGGTTAAGGGGAAGAAATCTTGGGAACTGATTCCCTAATATTTTAGGACTTTTACACTGGCCTCTATCTGTAATCCCTGTATTCTCCCCTTGATCCTTGTGAAGCATTAGAGGTTCTTTAAATCTCCTCCCAGGAAGGAAATTAAAAGAATAAAATGTTGGAGAGGGAGTATGAGGGTGAAACTGTTGAACATTACCATAATTTTAGGTTGCTCTTGCTTTTATGGTCTTCAAAAAGAAATAAATTATAATGCAGCCTTAAAATAAAAGTTCTATATGCAGTCAACTGAAGTCACGACAGGTCATGCAGAATTGGCAGAAATTGTCAGATTTCAGAAAATATCATAAAAGTTTCAAAGTTAAGAGTTTAAGGGAGTACATAAATCTCAACATATTATCAGGCAAATTCTGAACAATTGGCCACTTAAAGCTTTCAGGAGGCTATTTAATTTTCAGTGACATGTAATTCAATTAAGAAAAAAAACAAAAATTTGAGTTTAATCAAATAGGAAATTAAGATTCAATTCTAGTATCCTTCAACACATTTCAAAATCATTCTATCAATTCTAAAGGTATACTTGCTTAAATTACCAGCATGGCTTATGAAAAACAATGTTGTCAGGACTTTAAACACTACCTCCAAAGATAATCCAGAAGAATCTTTAGGAATGTGCAAAATGCACCTAAACTTTGGGATGTTAAGGAAAGTGATATGTAGATTTGCTTTTAATATTAAAATACTCTTGTTTTAAAAATTGTATGTACATTAACTATAGTGTTTTCCCTAGAAAGACTGCATTAAATAATCATTTACAGAAATGGGAAAATATGACAATTCGCTGAGATTCTAGTGTTCTAGTGACATATTACTGAGCTAGAAAAGCCAAGGAAATACAGTGAGGACATAGAGTTGGCAATCCCAAATGAGTGATTCATTAATTCATCTCAAGAGAGTCAAGAAAGGTTATACATAATATGCCAAATTTTAAATAAATTTTGAAGCATAATATGTAGATTCCCAGTCATAGAAGAAGGGAAGGGCATTTTAAGAAGAGAAAGTGGCAGGTACAAAGGCACTGAGGACTGTTTGGAGGAAAAGGGGTAAGTTTAGTATAATTTCTAAAATATAGTGTATGCGTGTAGTAGGAGACAAGGAAGGAATGTGGGATGGGCCCATGATGGACAGTGGAGTTTGAGGTATGCTCAAACACCCTGGCTTCTTTAATAACAAGCAAACATGCTAAACTATAGAGCCATGTGTTTTATCATAGCACATTAATGACCACATGTTAGAAAGAAAACTGGAAAATAACCATCGGCTTTGGCAATGACTCAAACATTCACTTTTTATTTCAGTCTTCAGAACACCAGCATGCAAGATAACACTTGGGAGTATACTTTCTTTACATCGTATTAAAAGAAGGAAAAGCTCAGATATTCTAGCATTAAAAAAAAACACACACTAGATCTTGTATGAAAACTAGTGGGACAAAAGTTACTAAACCCATCTTGTAGATTTCTATATCTTTACAATGGCCAATGCATCCATGAAATACATAGATAAGACAGAACTAGAGTACCCCAGAACTCTCAAGTTCTTAGGGCTTCTGAGCTTCTGAAACCAAAAAGTAGCTTTGACCTTTTTTAAGACTGTGTATATTTTCTCCAGCTATACTTCCCCCTTTCCCTAACCTACTGGTATATTTACTCTTACCCACATATATCCTGGGTTTTGCCAAATTCTTTTCTCATACCATTCTCAATATCCTCTTTATCTAATGTGTCTGTTCAAATTCTACCCATCCCTCTCCCCTTAGCTTGAGCATTACTGAGCATGTGTAAGAAGCAGAAAGTGTGTTTGATGGTATGTGGAGATGGTAAAACAAGAGGAATGGAGCAAATATATACTGAACACCTAGAACATACCAATCACTGGAAAAAGTTTCAGATGGTTAATCTTAAGCACTCCTGTGCCAAGAACTATCAGTGCTCTAGAGTCTGGAACAACATGCCTACCACTTTTCTCTTCACTGCTTTCAGTTTTATGCAGCTCTGTCCTCTTCCTCCTGTATTCCTTCTATTATGCTTTCACTGGATTGATTGATTGATTTAAGTCCAAGTTAGTTAATAGATACTGTAATAATTGTTTCAGGAGTAGAATTCAATGATTCATCACTTACATATAACACCCAGTACTCATCCCAACAAGTGCCCCCCTTAAAATGCCCATCACCCATCCACTGAATTTATTAATATCTTTATGCTTCCTTATTTCCTCAATAGAAATTTTTTTTTCAAACACTCCTTAACCCTTAGTGAACTCAAACTTTTCCCTGGTAATCTCAAAGTCCTAAATATATATATATATACACATATATATATAGAGAGAGAGAGAGACAGAGAGAGAGAGAGACAGAGAGAGAGAGAGAGAGAGAGAGAGAGAGAGAGAGAGAGAGAGAGAGATTTTTTAAAAAAAAGCATTATTGTTACATTATACAAACATCCTATGATTCACTTTTCTCACCTAAAAAAAGAAGAAGTTTTCAGGATCATTTCACTAGTCTTTCTCATATATTTGGCAATAAATGAGAATTTTTGTGAAGACAAAGAAATAAAAGACATCCAAATCAGAAAGAAGTTGTCACTATTTGCAGATATTATGGTTTTGTATATACAAAATCCCAAAGACTCAACCAAAAACTATTGGAGCTTATCAAAACTTCAAAAAAGTTTCAGGATACAAAATCAACATATAGAAATCAGCTGCATAGCTATGCACTAACAATGAAACTTCTGAAAAAGAAATGAAGAAAACTAGCTCATTCACAATAGCATCAACAACAATAAAATATCCAGGAATAAACTTAACAAAGTGAAAAATGTGTACAATAAAAACCATAAGACTTTGCTGAAAGAAATCAAAGGCACAAGCAAATGGAAAGATATCTAATATTTATGAATCATAAATGATGTAATTAAAATGTCCAAACTACCCAAAGCCATCTATAGATTCAATGCAATCCCCTTAAAGTACTAATTGCCTTCTTCACATAAATAGAAAAAAAAATCCTAAAATTTGTACGGAACAAAAGAAAAACAACCCAAATAGCCAAAGCAATCCTGAGGATAAAAAACAAAGCTGGAAGCATCATAATTCCTGATTTCAAACTATGCTACAAAGCCATAGAAATAAAAAAAAAAACAGTATGGTATTGGCATGAAAGTAGATACATAGACCAGTAGAACAGTATAGAAAGCTCAGAATTAAATCCCAGAATATATGATCAACTAATATCTGATAAGAGAGCCAAGAATGCCCAATGAGAAAAAGATAGTAACAAATGGTGCTGGAAAAACTTGAGAAACACAAGGAGAATACAAATGGATCTCTATCTCATCCCACTCACCAAAATAACTTGAAATGGATTAAAGACTTAAACATAAGGCCTGGAGATGAGTTTGCAGGAGATAGCAAAGATATTGTTTAAGGATACAAAATTGCAATGTGTAGCACATAAGCACTAGAGATCTAATGCAGTGTGTGGTGACTACAGGGAACAATATTATGTTATAATCATCCAACACACTAAGAGACCTCTCCATTCCAAACATTAAAAAGAAAGGATACTATGTTATGTAACATGACAGAGGTGCTCATTATCATTACAATGGCAATTATATTAATATATATAAGTTGTATCATATTGACATGTTTTGTACCTTAAATTTACATGTGATGTGTCAAGTATATTTAATTAAAAATATTAAAAGAGTTTCCCTAAAGCTCAGTGTAATCAATACATTATGGTCCTGATTTCTCAGAAATGATGACTTAGTCATTTCTTAATTCAGGAGGAGAACAGTAGGTATCTAAAGGGTAAGGTCACTCAAATCATGATATTATACTCCTAAGGCCAAGACAATCATTAGTTCAAGTTTTTCAGACTCCACGTATTTTCCTTGCTGGGTAAGTTGACAAGCCACAAGGATTCACTCAAGTGATGAGTGGGACCCAAAAGTATTAAAAATGACATAAAAGATCAGATGGTTAGGGTCAAGAGCTTGTTGAGTATGAATTTCTGCATTTTGATGATGAAATTGGGCCATTTTGAACTTTATAAATATAGCAAGTTAGGTCTTTAGAACACCACTGTTTGTCAGAGAAAATTTGTTTTAAGGACTTGATTATAAAATCTTGCCAGAAACCAGAATCTGGCCTCTAGAGAAATATTAAATTCTGTTTATTCTAGAATCACATGAAAGCATATTCCAGTGGGGAAAAAATTAGTGTTAGTAAAATCATGTAACAAATGGTTCTTTGGAGACTCTGGTGTGAATCATTTGAGTCTGTGACATGTTGGTTGGTGGAGACACGTTGCCTCATTTTGGTCATTGTCATCATGCCTCCTTCACTTTTCTATCTTCTTAGAGACTAAAAGATAGCTATGGGAATTCTTCCATGAGAAAACCCCAAACCAGGGAAATACTGAAGTTTGACTTGAATTTTATGTAAAGTTTGAGGGTTATTGGGCAACACAAAGGTAAAGCTGATAAAAGCATGCATTGGAAGAGAAGCAAAAATGAAAAGCAAAGTCATTTCCACACTCTCCACAGACTCAAGAAATGAAAGCAGCTGAAATGAGAACAATTCTCCCTGCTTACCCTTCAGAGACAAAGCGGCAGGAAATTGTGAGATTCCTCCCAGAGCCCCACTTGCGAGGAAGCCCATTTAGCAAATGGTATGAGTTGTGGGATCTGTTGTTATTGGTTTTCTTCCCTGGGAACACAGCACACTGGGGATTCAGCCGTACCACAAAATGGTCTTCTAAACCCTCAGACTTGTCAAGTGCAGACTCAGAACTACTCCTTATGGGTTTGCAAAGAGCCATAACTCTCCTTTTTGGCTCACTCATTCTTGGCACTCTCAAATTGCTAGAAGAAAGCTTTTGAACCCAACTTGGTGTTATGGGCCACCATTAGCTCAGCCTCCTAACATCTGTTCTGTGTTTTTGTTGCACAGGGAATCTGAAGCCCTCAGAATGAAAGTGACTGGCCAGGAACTAAGCCATGGAGAGTCTTCAGGGAAAGAAGCACCCAAAATATAACCTCCATCTTACTACTTACCAAATTAAGGCATGGTTTTCATCCTTCACAAAAGTTCTTCTAAACACCAAAGGAAAAAAAAAGACTCCAAAATAATTTACTATAATAGAAATATAAATAAAACAATTCCCAGATGTATGTATCTCCTAGGGGAAGGGGTAGATTTCATCATGTATAATATGTAACATTTATTATTAGTGCCTGCTATGTGCCAAGGACCACTCTAAGTATTTTATGGGTATGAATTTATGTAATCCCCACAAAAAGCCACCATGAATCAATTGGGTATATATCAGCATCCTCTCTGCTTTATAGGTGAGTGAACTGAGATATGTCTCATGTCTAAGGTCCCAGAACTAAAAGTAGCAAAGCTGTGACTTGAACCCATGTAAGCTTGGTTCCAGCATCCAGATTCTTAGCTATTTGATCATATTGCCTTTTATGCTACAAAAGCATAGAAAGCCAAAGAAATAACAATCAAGTTCAGAGGTTTAAACTCCTCCTAATTTTTACATACTGGTAATTATTCCAACAGGAATGTGTGACTATCCAATTTTTTTTCTGGACTCCATAGGTAGGTACACAAGCCAACTAAAAAGTACAGAAAACATCTTTAGATTCCTTCTCTTTTACAGCCTCAGCATTGCTGGTCCACAGCAGGCAGAGGAAATTTTCACTGTGCTTCCCAGGGTTGTGTGAGAGTCACAAGGAAGGAAGAGGTTAATACGCAGCTGGAGCAATCATTCTCCTGTTGATAATAAGTCATGTAAGTTAGGAACTGTGTCTCTTTGGCTCACTCTTTGTATGTCAGGGTTCTCCAGAGAAACAGAACCAATAAGATGTATATATCCTAGTAAAAGATGAATGGATGGATGGATGGATGGATGGATGGATAGGTAGAGGGATAATGAGGAACTGGCTCATGCAACTGCAGAGACTGTTCAGCCCTACAATCTGCTTTCTTCATGCTGGAGATCTAGGAAAATCAGTGGTATAATTCTAGTCTCCAAAGACCTGAGAACCAGGGATGCCGGTGGTGCAAATCCCAGCCCAGCGGCAGGGGAAGATCAATATCCTAGCCCAAGCAAACAGGCTAGAAGCAAAAGGGGTAAATTCCTCCTTCCTCCATTTTTGTTTGTTTGTTTGTTTGTTTGTTTGTTTTTTCTTGTTCTATTCAGGTTCTCAGCATATTGGACGATGCCCATCCACACTGGGAAGGGCAAACTCTTTACCGAGTCCACCAATTCAATGCTAAGCTCATCAAGAAACATCTTCACAGGGGCGCCTGGGTGGCGCAGTCGGTTAAGCGTCCGACTTCAGCCAGGTCACGATCTCGCGGTCCGTGAGTTCGAGCCCCGCGTCAGGCTCTGGGCTGATGGTTCGGAGCCTGGAGCCTGTTTCCGATTCCGTGTCTCCCTCTCTCTCTGCCCCTCCCCCGTTCATGCTCTGTCTCTCTCTGTCCCAAAAATAAATAAACGTTGAAAAAAAAATTTAAAAAAGAAACATCTTCACAGATACACCAGAAGTAATGTTTAATCTAGGCACCCTGTGGCACACCCTGTGGCACAGTCCAGGTGACACATAAAATTAGCCACCATAACCGCTGTATCTCCAGTGCATAATACAGTGCTCAACATACAGCAGACATTCAGTCACTATTTAAGTGAGAGGCTAGTTACCACATGGATGCCATGTATGATTATCTCTGTGACTATATCATGCACCTTTATTTTATTATGGAGAGAGTTTTAGATGATTGTGAGTTCACAGAAAACATGAACATTACACTTGGTGAAATGCCCACATAGGAGCAGACAAGACTGTGAAGACAATATTTTTAAAGAAGGAATGTCTGCTTAAATCTAACTGAAATGAGCCTGACGTAGATAGATGGAAAACGGTAAAATATACATTATATACTTTAAAGCATTTTTAATAAATTAGGGACCCAAAATAAATTAGTCTCACATTATAATTTGCATCTGCCAACTGTTTAATTAGAAAGATTTAACTTGGTAGCTATCATTTTTGTATCAACTTTACTGCCAACACAGTTTTGAAAAACATAGTCTATTAAAGAGGATAACGATTCCTATTGAAGACTGCACCAAAATAGTAAAAAAAAAATAGATCAGTTGTATCCCATCCAGAACAAAAAGAGATTAAATTTACCTCATCCCTGGATGTGGTATTTGGCCCCAACTGCATTTTTGCAGCAGGGTGGAGTTTGAGATCAAAAACACCAGAAATATGATGCATTTAATGAAAGCCAATCTTCTGGCAACTAGGCTGAGCACTGTTTTGTCCTATTTCTGTGGAATTTTGGTTGCATCCAAGATATCATAGAATATTCTTTATTCCTACAGAACTATAGCCTGAAGAAAGATGGACACCATGTCTGTAGTAATGCTTAAAGGACAATTATGTTTCTTCCTTGCTGAAAGAAAAGTACGTATGAATAAACCAACAGAAAACATTATACATTTAACTCCTTCACTTTAAAAATGAACATAGATGTTTTTCCTGGAAAAAAAAAGAAAAAAAAAGAGGGTAATGATTGCCTGTCAAAGCTAGAAGTCATTAACATTAAAAAATAAATGTTAATGTTTATTTATTTTTGAGAGAGACAGAGACAGAGCATGAGCAGGGGAGACACAGAGAGAGAGGGAGACACAGAATCCAAAGCAGGCTCCAGGCTTTAAGCTGCCAGCACAGAGCCCAATGCAGAGCTCAAACTCATGAGCCTTAGAGCCATGAGATCATGACCTGAGATGAAGTCAGCCACTTAACCAACTAAGCCACCCAGGTGCCCCTAGCCATTAACATTTTTAGAGCTAAAAGGGGACCTTGGAAATAATCTAGTCTCATCTCCTGGTTTCTCAAGCAAAGAAACTGGAGTACTAAAAAAATGTAAGGATTTATCCATAATCTCAGAGCTACTGAAGGACAAATTAAGACCCAGGTCTTCTATGTACAGTCCAGATATCTTCTATTTTGTCCTATGCTGTCTAGCTGCAGTGCTGCATTGTTCCATCTTCACAAGATCTCATTCAGTGGCGTGTATACCCATCGCCTAGTGAGAGCTCCTGGATTGGTTTTCACCTCAAGATACAAGGCAGTGTGCTAGAAACCTGGCACCAAGGTCCCTTGGGTCTCTTTACAGCTGTTGCCAGCACCATCACCTGGACCTCGATGGGTATGTAGAAGTTTGATTTCCTTATATTTTCCTTATAGTTATGTCATTCACTTGTGACATCCTGGGTCAGACACATGGCATGGCCACATTTAATTTGTGCTATTGTATAATAGAAAGAGTTATTTAAGACACTGATCTTTCAGTTAAAATAATTTCAACTTTTTGCGCATTGTTTTTCCTGTGTAGCCAAATTTACTGTATTTTCCCACTGCCTGAAAGGAAACCTGTTAACCAGCTCCCCTCCATATACTTCATCCATGTCTCTTTTTTCTTTTTTAATAATATCTCACCTGCTTTTCATCGAGGTCATCAAATCTATGATAGAGCAGCACATATTAGAGTCAGAAAGACAAAACTCTAGTGTAACAAGGGAGCTGTAAAGGCTTGAGGTGATTTTCCTGGTGCTCCTCATCAAATGATCCAAACTGAACCATCAAGTCCCAGGTCAGATGGGTTGATCGCCATGGTGTCAGGCCACTAAGATAAGCTTTGTCTCCACGTATATTCCTGCCCATCTGGCCTACAGATGTCTGGTGTTCCTCAGTGATGGTCAGATATTATATATGGTCATGCCAATGTGTATTATCTAAATATATTCCCATCTAGAAAACAAATTCCCTCTAGAATAAAGAATAACTAGGACTCCTTTATTCTACAATAACTGATGATTAATAACAAGTCACAACAACATATATGATTATAATGAGGAAAGGCCCCCTAGAGTTAAACCTGAATCCCAACCCTGTTTTATAATTGTTCATTTTCCTAGAGCCAATGGACGTACCATTTAGAGATGCAAGAAGCTGGGCAGCTGAAGTAATCATCAACCTGCCTCAACCTTGGTCTTGTTTGAGCTCCAGGGCTCCAATTCTGAGAACTAAGGGATTTAGATTATGATACCAGCCTGGTTTCTCATGTGCTTTCACACAGTAAGCCTCTTCATGGTCACAAGCATTTGATATCCACCAAGAGAACATAACATCTGCTTTCTCTCAAAAATCCCATGTAAATTTTGAAGATCAATGGGAAAAAAGTCTCTGAAGCATGCAGATATCAAGATTATTGTAAATTCCCAGTTCTACACATTGCATTTTAATAGAAATTCCAGTTTCACAAATAAAAGTTATTGGTAAGGGAGACTAGAGTGACATTTATAAGTCCTTTATGTAACACTTTATAGTTTTACACATTATAATTCAGTAATAAGAGAAAGAAGGAACACTGCATATTTTCTCTCATAAATATTCAGAATAGCACATTTTCTTAACAAAATTCCTATGAGACATTACTAATTTCTGCTTTTATGAAATAACTTTAGCCATAGCCCATTCTATAAAGGTAGTATTTAATTACACATATTTCCAGATTATGATTATTGTCAACAATGACAAATAATTCTCCAGAATATTTTAGCAGAAAACTGTGGAACTTCATTCTCTTTTTCATATATTCAGATCTTCATCCACTTAGTTTTGCTCTTAGAATTTACAACCCAGAATAATTATTGTGATGCATTTAGTTCTGTGCTTTGCTTCAGTCAAGGTCCACACAGCAACAATCCTCACCTTTCAACTTGACAGTAATTTTCAAGTCTTTAAACTGTTTACAAGAGGTCATTCATAGGTGTGAAGGGAGCACTTCTCTTAATGTGCAGAAATATCTCAAAAGGAATTGCAGCTAACTCAGCTACCTCAAAATAGAACTCCCAGAGTATCTAAACCTGATGTGCATTTGAGGTTGAAGAGGTAGAATCATATTGATTGGGGTAGAGGAGTGGGGCTGGTCTTTATAATTAAATGTATGGGGGCACTTGGGTGGCTCAGTTGGTTAAGCATTTGACTTCAGCTCAGGTCATGATCTTATGGTTCATGAGTTCAAGCCCCACATCAGGCTCTGTGCTGACAGCTCAGAGCCTGGAGCCTGCTTCAGATTCTGTGTCTCCCTCTCTCTCTGCCCCTCCCCGCTCATACTCTGTCTCTCTCTCTCACACACAAATAAATAAACATTAAAAAAAAATAACTGTAAGGAATTTCCTCTTATTAACCATTGTCACTCTCATTCATATTATATGCAAAATTCTGTATTACATGGAACTTATTAAAGGAAAAAATTCTGTCCTTTACATAGAACTTCATCACTTACACAGTAACTCTATGGACTAGGTTCCCATTTTACTGAATGTGTGCTTAAAGATCTGAGAGGTAAATCACCTACCAAAAAGCAGAGCCAAGAACTGAACCCAGGCTCTCTGAATCCAAGATCAAGATCTTGACCTCTCAGAACAACTACGTCAAGTCAAAAAAGATAGCCTATTCTATCCTATGATAAAACTTAATTACCAGGAACTGACTGATACATAACACAGTGAAAACTTAAATGTCAGCTTCAAATAGGCAAGTTCAAAAGGTGGTCAAATGACCCTGAACATGAAAAAAGAAGTTGAATCTCTACTAATCAGGAAAATGCAAACCGAAACAGTAATGTATTATCTGTTTTTTCAACCATTACTTTCAGATGCAAGACTCAAAAAACATTAACAATATCTGGTTTAGGTGAAGATGCTGGTAAATGGGCTTTTCTACCATGTGCTATTAATTGTGACTGACACTAGGCAAGGCTTTTTTAGAGAGAATTCAACAGTTTCCATTTAGGAAAACATTTGACATTTTGGATGAAAAGAAAAAAAATGAAATGGTTATAAAGGATAACATTTTTTAATGTTTACCTATTTTCCCTGTGTTTTCTTTTACATTTTTACTCCATGTATTTCTGGTTATCTTAATCTTTTACAATAAGAATATAGTCATATTATCCTTATGTAATTTAAGACATTTAGAGTAAAGAGTAGATCATGAGGATCCCATTGGCTAAATTGTACATACTTCTCATTTACCATCATCATTAATCCCCCCGTTTACTGTTATTCTTAGGATATTTGGAGAGATGCCAGCTTCCCCTTGTCCTGCCAGTCAGGGGTGCTGGTATCACAGTTCCTTCATTGTGCAAGCACACAGACTCCATAGCTAGCCTGTCCGTGTGTGTTCTAAATTGAAAGAAGTTACTGAAATTGAACTGAGTTGATTTTCCACAGAAACATAGACGTACAGCAGGAGACCCTAGTGAGTGACAGGCTCACTTCTTCACCATTATTGCAAGAAATTGTGGGATTTCAAGCTTTGTATCTACATGGCATCTGTTCAGGGCCCAGGGTGACTAACATGCTCCAGGGAAAGAGCCCTACACCCTTACTAGTATACCCTTCTGCTGTGACTCTGCCTCAAAGGTTGCTTCTTTTCCACTTGCAATGCTCTGGGTTTTATAAGGCCCATTCCTTCAAGCCTCATCACATTTCCTCTGACTTAACCTCCTTCCTGTCAATTATCTGCTTGTTCCTTCCTTTCTTTCACACTCAGTACCCATATCTACCTTATCTACAGTGTCTGCAAGATCCTCCTTCTTCCACAAGTGTTCCTGGCCACCCCTGACCCTAAGGGCCCACACATCCTGGTATTCCAGACTTTGGGACTTTGAGAACCTGTGAATTAAACACAAAAACAATGCAGAATATTGGCAGAAGGCTGCCAAAGCACCAATTTTGCCAAGTGGACAATCAAAACAAGTCATACTACCCACTATCACCATCATTTTATGAAAGGAAGGTATTTTAATACTAAAAATGGGGAAAGGTCATAATCTCAGTATAAAAATGAAGTGTTTCTTAAAGAAGAGCAATTAATCAACCTTGGGAAGAGAACTGAGGTGGGACACATGATGAAAAATCAGCTGGCACACTGGAAAACAGCCCAGCCTGTTTGTCCAGCTCGGGGGACTCTCTTAGAACCTAGAGCAAAGCCACCTTTTGCAGGTTACCCCCAACCCCAAAACCTCCCCTCACATCTCAAGGTGGTAAGAGTGAGTTCCCCAAGCTAAGCTAAGGAGTCATGCTACCTGCTCTCCTCTTTCAGGAAACTCCATCCATCCACAGCTGCCTGCAGGTCACACTGGAAATGCCCAACAAAGTGAAGCTCACCTATGCCCAGAGTTTGCCGCTCCCTTCTCCAATTCAAAGGCAGCTGACAGACTCGTCTCTGTCTTATATAGCCTGGGATACTTTAAGCTCTCCTTGAAGGCTCTTGTACAGTTCTTGTCCCACAAAGATTCTGTAGAGTATGGAGCAAAAGCCCCAGGGGGAGTACTCTTGAACCCACGAACTGCGAGAGAGTACTTGGCTGAAATTAGACAGGGGCACCCTGCAGTGCTCATTTTCATCAGGGACACGTTTCTGTCCGTGGAAAAGTATTTAAGGTAACCACTGATACATGCCTCGTTGTGAGATTCAAAAACCCAGAAGGTACTTACTACGGATGCTTTCTTTTTAGGTGAACACAGTTCTTGAAATGCAGCTCTTTTACATTTAACAAAATCCATTTTAATATTCACCTTGATTACTTACCATGTATTTGCTCTCAAGTCAAAGGCTAAGTGGCTAAATGGCTTTTTTTTTTTTTAAACCAAAAGCCTAGGTTCCAACTATGTTGACCTAGATTGCCAGCAGTAGAAATATCCTAACCCTCTCAGGCCTCAGGGAGCCGAATCCCACACTTATTATCAGTAAGCTATGAAAGGGAAGGGAGGAAACCCGGTTAGGCCCATGGCCAAAAAGGAGTTTTAGTTCTGAGAAAGAATTGGTCGATTTCAGTCCATACGAGGGCTTCCAGAAAACACAGATTGCACAGATGCCCCACTTCCTCATACAGTAAGGAAAGATTAACAGTCAATTTTTACAGTGGTATGGTTGATTTGCTCCAGTAACATTTGGTTGCAGGGGCATTGCCTTCTACCCAGGCTTATTGCTAAATAATACAGGAGCTAGAAGGAAATGCAACAAGAAAGTTGGGAATGGGAAACATGTGGTGAGGTCAGGACACACACTCCCACGTGCCCACACAACGCATGACTTTGCACTTTCCTCTATCGTGAACACGAATGCCACCGTCATTAACCAGAATAAAAATTCTTAAAACTTGCTGCACCATTCATCTCTAGAGCTAAGTAGGATTATTCCAGGCTTTCGGCCCATGTTTTCTAAAAGCCTAACTGATTAAAAGGCATTAACATTTATGTTTTGCCAACACTGATTATACTGACTGCTGGCAAGTGTTTATGTGATAACCTAGACCCAAGAGAGATGCAGAGAGATGCAGAAGAGAGAGATACAGAAGAGCACAGAAGAACATAACATGCATAGATGAGGGGCACCTGGCAGCGACTGAACTGACTCCTCCTTGGCAAAGGAAGGAGGTTAACTTACGGACTTCAAGGCTAACTGACATTTTATGACTCTGAAATTTTTTTAGATTTATTTATTTTTGAGAAAGAGAGAGACAGAGGGTGAGCAGGGGAGGGGCAGAGAGAGAGGGAGACACAGAATCCGAAGCAGGCTCCAGGCTCCGAGATGTCAGCACAGAGCCTGATGCATGACGCAGGGCTCGAACTCACAAACCGCGAGATCATGACCTGAGCTGAAGTCAGATGCTCAAACACCCCAGGCACCCCACCATTTTATGACTTTGATTAGCAGACAACTTTTCAGAAAGCATCTACCAAATAACAGGAGTTTCAAAATCCCGTTTATCAATTCTCAGTACTCCATATTCTTATTTTTTTTTTAATCTTTTTTCTTCCTGCCTTTTATCATGTACTCATTTCTCTGGAATGCTGCTAATTAAAGAGGAAAGGAAGAGTTCTGATAAGTCAAATTTCATGAAGGAGAAAGTTGAAGCTCTGAGATTATCCACACAGTTGTCCACATTCTTAAATTCTCTGAGATATCTCCTTCTGTGGCATTTCAACAGAAAGAATTAGCTGAGGTTAGAACTCTAGCATGCCTAAAGATTTCTTGCAAAAGCACCTCTGAAGGAAAAATCTGGTAGAGAATACAATCAGCTTCTGCTAGAGACCCCAACACAGCTGGCAATCGGGAAATTCATGCTGTTTGTGATAAGAATGAAAGCAACCAATAGTCTTTCCTCTAAAAAAAACAAAACAAAACCAGAAGCAATGACTTGCAAATTTCTAGCAAGCTTATCTCCCTCAATTCAGGACTATTTGTTTGCCAGTTAAGTGTTACTTCTCACAAATACAAAGTTAAATCAACAACCTTCTTGGCATTCATGAGGCTATATAGGTAAAGGAGCCTGTGAAATGTGGAATTAACTTTTTTGGTTCTGAAATTGACACATCAAGTTGATGAGGGTTTTGTCAGCTCATTTAAATTCCATTCCCCATCATAACCATTGATTCCCCAAGCAAGGAAACAGAAAGAGTGTGTTATGTTCAGAACAGAATTGAGTGCTACTTGGAATAGGGGTTAAATATACACACATTTATTTTTACTGTTATTTACTACTACCATTGTTACTATTAGTAATGTTGTGTCTAAATAGTTTAACAAGTGCTTTCATATATTTTTTCCCCATTTTTACATGACCTTCCTAATCCTGTGATGGATATAAAATAGCAAGTATTTTATAGATATGTTAAACGATTCAACGTCTATAATCATCACCACCATCGTTTCGTGAGCACTTACTATTTGCCAAGCTGTACACTATGTTTAATGTGGATCATCTCATTTAATCCTCACAAAACCCTTAAGCAACTGGTATTATTATCTCTATTTTCAAGATGAAAAAACATGATTGATTGGGGCCTGGACTCTGGGGCTTATCAGTCCAAGTCCAGTGTTCTTTCCACATTGTTTTAATAATAGAGTTAAAAAAGAACAAAGAAAATGCTAAAGTTTCCAGTTCATTTCATATCAGTACCCTTCAGACAGAAATAAAGCAAGAAAGGGACCATGAAAAGAAAGTTAAATTTGCAGCCTCTTCCCAAAATTTAAAAAAAAAAATTAAAATTAAAAAAAATGCAGAAGGCAACAATATTCACCAAATCTCCTGGAGCTTTTATAAATTGCAGTAATGTTGCAATACTACTTATTATACTAGCAGCTAAAAGCACAATTCTACTTTTAGCTCTCCTGCCCACCAAAAAACCAACCAACCAAACAATCGAAAAAAGTTCTTAAAAAATAAAATAAAGAAGACTTTGTTAAAAAGCCTGACAGTGTGGGGTGGCCTACCATAACTGATAAAGCTCTTGGGTTTCCAAACCACCCTAGTTGCAGCCTGGTTGGTCTTTGGTTACAACAGACTTCAATTCCTACTCGGCAAGTATTTAACAAATACCTACTGCATGTTTGGAGCTGTATATACATTTTGCGTGTATAGAGCTGAATGGGACACTTATTGTTCCTGCCCTTCTGGAGATTCTTATGAACTAAAGGCAAAGACAGATATGGGATTAATTACAGTGTAGTGAATTCCACAACAAGGTATTTATCCCAGTATTGGGAATTAGAGGAAGCTTCCCTGAAAAAAATAGTATTTAGATGAAGCCTGAAGGAATGCCAGAAGTTAATCTGATGAAGAGGGGCATGAGGACTCAGGGATGAGAAAAGCTGAGGAGCAGAAACAGGGCCACCCACAAATCTGGAAGAATATCTACATCCTCCATGAGGCAGATGAGGTTTCCATAATCTACTCCAGAGTGGAGGTTCAGGTTTAGAGGGAGTCCACCTTTAAAATATTTCTCTTACTTGGCCAAGAATTCCCACATTCTTAAGAAACTAGCATATAACTCCCCTACTCTGGAAGGACAGTGAAGGAAAAACACTGATAGATTCTCAGCTAATTACAACAGCAATGTCAGAAAAAGTTGGTGGGGGGAGACATTCATTTAAAAGGACATGAGAAAATAAAATGGGGATAGAGAAAGAAAAATGATTGGGGTAGGGATGTAAATAAGGAAGGTATACCCTAAATGAAACAGACTACTGTAAGTTTAAAAATGTAATATGATGAGAGGCACCTGGGTGGCTCAGCTGGATAAGCGTCTGACTTTGGTTCAGGTCATGATCTCATGGTCCATGAGTTTGAGCCCTGTGTCAGGCAATATGCTCACAGCTCAGAGCCTGGAATCTGCTTCAAATTCTGTGTCTCCCTCTCTGTCTGCTCCTCCCTGCTCGCTCGCTCTCTCTCTCAAAAATAAACATTAAGAAAAAGGAATATGATGAGTTCTCTTTACCTACCTCTTAAAGAATTTATAACACACTATTCCAGATTCATTTTTACTGCACTTCAGACCACAAGAGAAGGCAATACAGTGTCGCAGATTTACATTCTTAAGTTCTGCTTAGGTTTGTTAAGTCTGTGGGTGAGAAGCAAATACACTAAAAGCCTTTATTTTGTTCCTTTACTTGGTATGTCAGTTCCTTAATTCATTTTAACACTCATACAAGTATTATTTTTGAACTGCTATAGACACAAAGTGACAGAATAAGAAAGCAGCCCAAAGAGTGCTAGGAAAGGAGGAAAATGATAGTTTTCCAAAAGTAATTCATGTGCTAAATATTCTCTATCTTTCCATCTTGATATATACATTAATCTTTTCCACCCTGTCCCGTGCTTCAGAGGTTGACCTACATCAAGGAGTTCCCTTGAGTTTTCAGTCGGGTGTGGTTAATGGGAGGCAATGGTAGGAGATCAGAAAATGAAGGACCAATGAGTTTTTGGTGCCTCACTATCCCTTATTGGTTTCCGTTAACTTTGCCCACAACCTTGAAAATAGCCCCTTCATTAATTGTTCCTTACTGGCCTAAGTTGAATGTGCCACCACTTTCCACACCACCCACCCCCCACTAAAAAATGGAAAAAAACACAGAAGTGCAATGCAAGCTTAGGGAAGGCATGCTTGACAAGGAAGAAGTATATTTATGAGATAGTATGTTAGAACACGAAACCCATTTGAAAACATGTTTGGAGTATATCCATGGATTCCCCCACATACCCCACCCCACCATATCAAGGAGAGTGAGAAACAAAAATGCATTGGGGGAAGATAAGAAAAGAGATGGTCAGAAACATTTTAGACAATGATTCATTCAGGATAACCACCAACGGATGGGACACCCAGAGGAACTATTTGGGAGGAGTTGATAAGTGCATTGGACTTTTCTGCAGTCCCCCAAAATAATAAAACCTTCTATGCAAATATCCAGGGCTCGTTTCCTTCTTTATCCAGGCTAATGTAACCCCAGCCAGGATGACCTCAGTGGCTTCACTCTAGACCTTCTTTCCAAAAATGAAAACTTTATAAGAATACCAACCACTTTGGCTACAATTTTGTTAAGTTACAGACATCAGGTTGCTAGCAGTACAGGGAAAAACAAGAAATTCTTATCTCTTTACCACAACTATGGTAAAGTTCTGTTGGCTTCCTCTTAGCTATATGCATGAAGGAATACAAATTCAACTAAATGTCAAGTACTAGCCAGTAAGTGAATCCCTCTCTAATGGGTTAGACCAATCACAAAATGTTTAATCATTTCTGCTTCTTAGATGAAAAAAATATATATTACAGTATTCAAAGTAAAGCTGCTCATTTTAATTTTTGCCATCTTCCTGTGTCGTTCCTTAAGTAACAATGACAGCTAAATTATTTTTTCTCAGCCCAAGAGTAATGTGTTGGGCTTCCTTTTTAATGACAACAATCTTTTTGTTGCCAAATGCTTCACGTCTTAAATAATGGCTTGAATCTTGGCTGCAATTACAAGATAAGCTTGTTCTCATAACCTTTTCACAATGGATTTTCATCAGCTCCTTTATAAAGGAAATTAAAATTTGCATTTAACTTCAAGCTCATGTGTCTGAAATTGGACACACCATCAGCACACTCAGAATGGTATTTATAAATGAATAACATTTGGTCTATATGGTTTTGACTAATATTTCAACTCTAAAGGAAAAGAGAAGGAAAATCTAACTGAAATTAATGAAGAATCAACAGAGGTTGGATGACAAGATGAATCAAAACTAAAGATAATATGTTTCTGTAAATATAATGTGCTAGCTTCTAAATATGCCCCAAAGAAAATCTATGTACTTTCCAAAATTTCTCAGTAACATCTGAGACCTTAGACAATATAGCCATAAGCAGGTTTATGTATTACAGAATGTAAATTCCAGACAATGAAGGCCATATTAGGTATCAGTTTGATAGAGTGAGTGATATCCTCATTGCTCAGGATAGACAACACAACAATAGCTATGGTCTAATAAAAGCAAGATGTCCCCAGGAATTAACAAGAAACTCCTTTCAGACAATGCTGTCAGATCATTTTTTCCAGAACCCAAGCTGAGCTTTCGCATAACCTGAGAATAAACATCCTTGATGCCAGGACTTGAGAAATACCAAACTCCAAACTTGTGGAGAAGCATCTATCCCTGATCCAGGATTCCAGCTCCCTGGCTTGCCCCAAATGTCTCCTTCCTTTAATGTTGAGCAAGGACCGCCAGCTTTGATAGTAGGTTGGGATTTGCCCATGATACAGTCTCAAATAGGAGAAAACATTCACAACTAAATGGGACAATGGTTAATTCAAAGGCAACATCTGTGGGAAATATGATTGCAAACTAGGAAAGCAAGTTGTCTATCAGGAGACGAGTGATTCATAAATGTTTCTGGCAGGGTCTCACACAGATGGAGTTGTGCGCCACATGCTATTTTTTTCCTGCTAGGATTTTTGCCTAACAGAGTAAGTGATTGCAGACCTGAGTGAGGATGCATTGTGTCGAAAGCAAATGTAATGAACTTTCTGATCAAAGCATCATTGAGTCTCTTCCCTTGTGATAGTCCCTACTCTGGCTCCTTCCCTTAAGTAGGCAACTTGGGGAAGTTCTTGACTGGAATGTTTGTGCAGATGCAAATGCTGTGACTTCCTTCTGGCAGGAATTTCAACCCTGACAGGATACAGAGAAAAGAAAAATCCCAGTATCTACTTCCCAGCAGCTCTAGAAAAAATGCCGTCAGTTGTGTTTAGGCCAAATGAGGCATATGAGTTGGTCTCTAGAATATTAGAGAATCTGAGAATATTAGAATTGGGATCTTAAGGCTCCCAGTTCAAACTTCTCACTGGACAGTGACTGACTCCCAAGGAGGTCAAAATGACTTGCCAAATGTCTCATAACTACTCAATGACAGAATTCATTGAGGATTATAGGATTATAACCCACTTCGTATGATTCCAAGTTTAGTGTCCTTTTCCCCTATGATGACATAGAAATTTTTTCCCTCATTAATTCATTTATACATGAAATATTTATTCAATACCCACCATATGGCAATCACTGTTCTGAGTGCTAGAAAAAGAACAAGGAGTGAGGGAAAGAAAAACCTTTTACCTCAATTAGCTTACTTTCTAGCAGGAGAGAATAACAAATTCAGATAAATAAATATATAATATTATGTCAGGTAGTGGTAAATGCCTCAGAGCAAGTGAACAAAGGTCAAAAGATAGTGGGGGGCCAGCTATTTAAGAGAGAGGGTGATTGGGGAAACTCTGGGGTGATATTTGAGCAGAGTCCGAATGCAGTGAGGGTGTAAGCCACACAAACAGCTGAGAGAAGAACTTTCCAGGCAGAAAGAACAGTGTGTACGAAGCCCAGAAAGCTGGA